>NC_092768.1:71625438-71867938 GCF_047496795.1 Chiloscyllium punctatum | reverse complement strand
TTTAGATGTGAATATTGGGGCAATAGTTAGTACGTTTACAGATGACATCAGAAAGGTGGTGTAGTCGATTATCTCAGAGTACAACAAGACCACAATTAGATGAGACAAAGGGTCAAGGAGTAACAGATGAAGTTTAATTTAGATAAATATGAAGCTTTGCATTTTGGGAAGGCAAATCAGGGCAGATATTATATACTTCATGGTCAGGTCCTGGGGCATGTTGTGAAACAAAGGGGCATAGGGCTGCAGGTTCATTGTTCCTTGAACGTGGAGTTGCAGGTAGACAGAGTGGTGCAGAACACATTTGGCACATTTGCCTTAATCAGTCAGAGCATTGAGTATAGGAGTTGTGGTGGTATGTTGCATCTGTACAGGATGTTGGTGAGGTCACTTTAAGAATACTGCATACAACTCGGTTTTCTGCAGAAATGACTTACACGGATGTTCCAGGACTGGAGGCTTGAGCTAAAGGGAGAGGCTGGTTAGGTTGAGGTGTTTCCCCCTGGAGTGTCAGAGGCTTAGGGGTGACATTATAGAGGTTTATAAAACCATCAGGTGCATGGATATTCTGAACAGCCACGTTCTGCTCTCCAGGATTGGGGAGTCCAGAACAAGAGGGCAGAGGTTGAAGGTGAGAGGGCGAATAATTTAGAAGGGACCTGAAGGTAAATGTTTCACACAGAGAGTGGTGTGTGTACAGAAAGTGCTGTCAGAGGAAGTAGTGAAGGTGGTTACAATCGCACATTTAAAAAGTATCTGAAAGAAGAGGGATATTTACCAAATGCTGGCAAATGGGACTGGATCAGATTTGATATCTGATCGGAGTGAACAGATTGGACTAACTGGTCTGTTTCCATTCTGCATGACTCTCTGATTCTATAAGAGGGATGATGAAAAATTCTGTAAGGTCCTTTCAAGTCGTACTTCTCTTCTCTGGAAGTTTATCATGCCTCTATGTTTACATTGATTGAAAGCTGCATTAGTGAAATATTTGACAAAGAAGTGAGTCACGGATAATGGGATACAGACAGGAAAGTGGAGCTGAGGCCCCAATCTGATCAGCCAGAATCTTACTGCCTGGTGGAGAAGGCTCAAAGTATCTAATGACCCACTCCTGCTCCTCAGTCCAATGTTCCTGTGTTCCATTCAGCCCCTCAAACCTGCTAGACAGGAACAGTTGGAGGCCACTTGCTCCTATAACCTGTTGCACAGAAACAGAGGAGACCATTCAGTCCCTCAAGACTGTCCCACATGCTTTGAGGTGATTTGGGAAATGTAATTGGAAAATCCAGGCTGGGTATGAAAGAGGCCCCTCATCTTTCTTTAGAAAGCTTCCCCTATCTGCAGCTTGAGCTCCATTTGTTGATCATGTTGTAGACCCAGATTCACTGTGAAAACAGCCCACATACCTCACCCAGAGATGGCTCACAAAATCACCTGGTCTCCCTGACTGCAATATGCAATACCAGAACATTCATAAAAATAACACTCACTAACATTCCAATAACAGAATGTGAGAGCATCAGAAACAGCGGCATGTCGTTCACTCCCCAAACGTGCCTTGCCCTTCACGAAGATCATGGCTGATCTGCTTCTGGGCTCAAATCCTCTTTCATACCCAATTCTTCATAGCCCTCACCTCTCTGACAGGTCAATATCCATCTACCTCCTCTTCAAATACTTTCAGTCATCTCGCTCCCCGAACACTCTTGAGAAGAGAAATCCTGACATTCAATCCCACCTGTTTGAAGAAAACACTTGCTGCTCCTATATCATGGTTTATTGATATGAACAAAAGAGGTTGAGACAAGGTTGCCGGTAAAAATGACTGGCCCCGATATCAAGGCAGTGGTTGACTTCTGTTGACATCAAGGAGCTGAACGTAATGGGAGTTAGAGTAACCTCTCCAGTGTTTGGGGTCAAACCTGGCACAAAGGAAGATGTTCACCATCTCAGTCCTGGGTCACCTCTGTGGGAGATCCTCAGTGTAGCTTCCTCTTCACAAACATCTTCAGCTGCTTCATCAATGTCTCCCCGCCCCCACCTTCCCCACCATAAGATCAGAAGTCGGGATGGTCACTGAAGATTCCACAATGTTCAGAACGTTTTGTCCCCCATCAGCTCCTGAACTGGTCTGTGTCCATGTGCAACAAGACCCAGACTCCATTCAGGCGTGTGCTATTAAAGTATCAGTAACATTCATGTAACAGCACTGCCTGACACTGCACATTCCCACAGTAAAACAAGGGTTCATTCAGCACCTCACACTGGTTTCACGGGAATATGAGGAAGCCATTCAGCCCATTGACATTATTGGAGAAGAACAGGGATAGCCCATTCAGTGCCTCCAGCTTATTACTCAGGAAGAGAAGGAGTCTAGTGTGATGGACTAGAGCCCCTCGAAAATATTTGAAGGCAACATCCTAGACCTTTATGGTTTCTTAATTTAAAGGAAATGAAAAGTATCTGTTCCAGATGCAATGTGACTGGTCAAACTCCTCGGTGTGAAGCAAAATACCATCCATTTCAACATGAAAGAAGAAATAACACCACAGAAAGAGGAATTTAGAATAACGTAATTCTATTGGACAGCTTAACAGAATAATAGATCTAGGAACTATTACTAATGAACTGTTCCAATATAGGGAAATCCCATAAACACAGCCCTTGGCAAAAAGAAATATTCAGACACAGAATGTCACAAATATTTATCCAATCCAGGAATTAAAAACAGCATCAAGAGAAAATTCAGAGAGAGTAGCAGCCAGGAGACATTTACTGAAGCTTCCAACTCTATGGAGACCCCAATAGTTTCTGATGTTACTGAGAAACCAAAACCCAGTGATCCTAATCTGTGAGAGCTGGCCACACCCATTCAGGCTGCATTAAAATAAACCCAAGGCCTCCCTCACTGTTACTCAAGTGGTCTTAACTAACCAGCTTCGTAACGATCGTTCAATCTCTCTTAAAGGAAACCCGGACAAAATAACCTCTTAAAGCTGCAGCACCATCACACTTGTCAGTACATCGAGCTGTCAAACAGGAACCAGGGATAACCCAGTCAGTCCTTTGGCCCTGCCCAATTGGACAAGGAAGAAGCCAGTCAGTCCCTTGAGTCACTTATACAGGAACAGCAGGAGGCCATTCCCACCTCAATACACTTACACGGGGGCAGAATGAGGAAATTGATTCTGATTCCTGATGAATGTCTTATGCCCAATACGTCGATTCTCCTGCTTCAAGGATGCTGTCTGACCCGCTTAGCTTTTCCAGCAATCGACTCTCTTCTCTGATCTCCAGCATCGGCAGTCTTAAGTGTTTCCTGAATGATGCTCTAACATGATGAACAAGTGGAGCAGAGGCTGCACAGACAGAGTGCTCCACGATGTTCCTCTTGGCTCTGTTGCTTATGATACACACGTGGGACTTTAACGTGGTTTTCAAGAGGTGAGCAGGGAAGCCATATGTCTTGCGCGAAGTCTCAAGAAGGCATCTTTCATCTCTGAGAAGGCAGTCTGGTGTTCTCTATGTAGGGTGGAAGCTGGTGGGAATGTCTACCTGTTTCAGATGGAAGGTATTGTGGCTGCTGTTGGGGATTGTGAGCAATCTGACGTTCAGTACAGGGTTCACACGCCGACTGCACAATAACGTGGGGAGAGTTAATTTAGGCATATAAACTATTAGAAAGGTCACGTTAGACTGATGAATTGACTCTCTAAGATCAAATAATGCTGATCTTGTTCATGTTGACCTTGTCTAGTGCATGTCCTGTTCAGTGTAACCTGTATGCCTTACTCTGTCCAAGTCTATTTCCACCCTCTGATCTGTCTGGCCATGCTTACTATGATCTTCCTCCACTGCTCATAAACAAAGTGTTTCCCTGTACTGAGGTACACGTGACAATAAATCAAACCAATCAATCCTGGGTAAATTATGGAATTTCTCTCCCTGTCAATGTCTCTTTTGGAAATAAGTGATCGCTGCCACTCCTCGTGTTTCAGCATCACCATTTCTTCGTCTGTCACAGCTCTACAGATTAAACACTCAGCTTATTCACTCTATCCTCATGTTACCATCACCCGTGTCTGTGGTAAGGAGATCATTCCTTACAAAGGAGATCAAATCTGTACAGAGTGCCCCAAATGCTCTCTCAGCAAGGCTCTACAACAGCCGGGCGATGGCTTTACTCATGTACTCGAATCATCTTACAATGAAGGACAGCGTACCATTGACTGCACCCATTACATACACAGGGTTTGATTCAGAGCAGTCAGCATAGACTTGTGAGTGGGAGATCATGCATCCCAAATTTCTTAGAGTCCTTTGGTGAAGTGACCAAGAAGGTTAATGAGGGCAGAGCGGTAAATGTAGTCTCTTTGGATTTCAGTATGGCCTATGATAAGTTTCCACATGGCAGGCTGCTCAGGAAGGTTCAATCACGTAGAATACTGGGGGAACTGGCCAATTGGATACACAGTTGGGTTGATGGTAGGAAGCTTGTTAGACTGGAGGTTGGGTCCATAGCTTTTTGTTATCTCTGATTTGGATGAGAATATACAAGGCATGATTAGTAAGTTTGCAGATGACACTAAAATAAATGGCAGCATGATCAGTGAGGACATTTATCAGAAATTGCAGCAGGACCTTAATCAGGTGGGGAAGTGGGCTGAGAAATGGCAAATGGAATTTAATATAGAAGTGTGAGGTCTTGCAGTTTGGAATCTCAAATCAAGGTAGGAGTTTCACAGTGAATGGGCGGGCCTTAAGGGGTGTAGTGGGCAGAGAGACCTTGGAATTCAGGTGCACGGTTCACTGAGAGTGGAGTCACAGGTAGACAGGGCAGTGAAGAAGGCTTTTGACACACTGGCCTTCGTCAGGCAGGACATTGAGTATAGAAGTTGGGAATTTATGTTGCAGTTACGCAGGACTTTGGTAAGGCCGCACTTGGAGGATTGTGTTCAGTTTTGTCAACTTGTTATAGGGGGGATATAATGTAATTAGAAAGAGTGCAGAAGAAATTTACAAGGACATTGCCAGGACCCAATGGTCCGAGTTATAGGGAGAGGTTGGACAAGCTTTGACCTTTTCTTTAGAGTGTAGGAGAATGAGGGAGTCCTTATAGAGCTGTATAAGATCATGAGGGATATGGATAGGGTGAATGCTCTCAGTCTTTTCCAAAGTTTAGAGAATCGAGGAGGAATGGGGATCAGTTTCAGGTTAAAGGGAAAGGAATAAAAGGGAACCTGAGGGACCATTTATTTACATAAATGGCTGGTACTTGGATGAGCTGCCAGAAGATGTGCCTGAGGGGGATGCATTAACAACGTTTCAAAAGCATTTGGATAAATATGTCGCTAGGAAAGGATTAGAAGGATATGGGACAACTGCAGGGAAATGGGGTTAGTATGAATGTACATTTACAAGGTGGAGTCGAACCTCTTTGTTAATTAAAACCAAACACCCAGAAAAGCTCGCCTCACCTCGTAATCTGTTAACATATGAGTGATACAGATCTCCTACATTCCACTATTTAAACAAAAAATGGCAAGTTAGTTTCTTAACTTTAATAGTGAACACTAAACAAAAACTATTCGCAAATACAAGCCCCTCTTTTCTTTGCTACTTACTATCTGACTCCAACTCTGTAAAAAATATACTGTTCCAACAACCCACATATTAAACGTTACAATCTCAAGACCACACAGTCTCTATCTTCCCCGCTGTCTGCACTCTTTCAGCTGCTGATCTCCCTGGGTCATTTTTTTTTTAACTGCAAGTATGTTTTACATGAACATGTGTCTTTGATAGAGAGTGTTTGAGATGGTCAGTTAGCACTCCTGCTCTACAGCAGTAAATCTGCTGTTGGATGGCAGCGGCTCTCCCTCCAGTGTTCAAATGCTGGATTTATTTACTTCCAATGATACAATAATTCTCATAATTTGATTGATTTCCAGGTGTACGAACAATAATATTCAAATTCCATTGGCATCGGATATTCTGAGCATTATTTAAACTCTTTGATTGCATTTCAATTGCTGTCAAAAAAACAACCAAAAGTCAGGCTTCCATTTCCCATCTAATTGTTACATTTGGAACAGTCTGACCTTTAGCTGGCATCTGTGGCTGTACTTTCGATTCAGCAAAACCCGTCCTATCTTAAAGTGAACAGACATTGATTAGCTTCCAGACAGTAACTCACTCCGCGCTATCTGTTATTCTGTATACTAACCTCCTTGAACCCCTCAATTACATTCCAGGCTGTAACACACCCCAGAATATCTGTTATTCTGGATATAAACCACCCTGAACCCCTCAATTAGATTCCAGGCTGTAACTTCCTGTCAGGGTTGAAAGGGAAGGCTGGTAGTTATTGGGAATGCTGGCTGACTAAAGAAATTGAGGGTTTCGTTCAGAAAAAGAAGGAAGCATATGTCAGGTATAGACAGGATCGATCGAGTGAATCCTTAGAAGAGTAGAAAGGAAGTAGGAGTATACTTAAGAGGGAAATCAGGAGGGCAAAACGCGGACATGAGATAGCTTTGGAAAATAGAATTAAGGAGATTCCAAAGTGTTTTTACAAATATATTAAGACCAAAGTGTAACTAGGGAGAGAATAGGGCCCCTCTAAGATCAGTAAGTCGGCCTTTGTGTGGAGCCACAATAAATGGGAGAGATATTAAATGAATATTTTGCATCAGTATTTACTGTGGAAAAGGATATGGAAGATATAGACTGCAGGGAAATCGATGGTGACATCTTGCAAAATGTTGCAGATATACAGAGGAGAAAGTGCTGGATTTCTTGAAATGGTAAAAGGTGGATAAATCCCCAGGACCTGATCAGGTGTACCTGAGAACTCTGTGGGAAGCTAGAGAAGTGATTGCTGGGCCTCTTGCTGAGATATTTGTATCATCGATTGTCACAGGTGAGATGCTGGAAGACTGGAGGTTGGCAAACGTGGTGCCAATGATTAAGAAGGGCGGTAAAGACAAGCCAGGGAACTATAAACCAGTGAGCCTGACCTCGGCAGTGGGAAAGTTGTTGGAGGGAATCCTGAGGGACAGGATGTACATGAATTTGGAAAGGCAAGGACTGATGCGGGATAGTTAACATGGCTTTGTGCGTGGGAAATCATGTCTCACAAACTTGATTGAGTTTTTTGAAGAAGTAAAAAAGAAGATTGATAAGGGCAAAGCAGTAGATGTGATCCATATGAACTTCAGTAAGGCATTCGACAAGGTTCCCCATGGCAGACTGATTAGCAAGGTTAGATGTCATGGAATACAGGGCGAAGTCGCCATTTACATACAGAACTGGCTCAAAGGTAGAAGACAGAGGGTGGTGGTGGAGGGTTGTTTTTCAGACTGGAGGCCTATGACCAGTGAAGTGCCACAAGGATCAGTGTTGGGCCCTCTACTTTTTGTCATTTACATAAATGATTTGGATGCGAGCATAAGAGGTACAGTTAGTAAGTTTACAGATGACACCAAAATTGCAGGTGTAGTGGACATCGAAGAGGGTTTCCTCAGATTACAACAGGATCTCGACCAGATGGGCCAATGGGCTGAGAAGTGACAGATGGAGTTTAATTCAGATAAATGCGAGGTGCTGCATTTTGGGAAAGCAAATCTTACCAGGACTTCTACATTTAATGGTAAGGTCCTAGGGTGTGTTGCTGAACAGAGAGACCTTGGAGTGCAGGTTCATAGCTCCTTGAAAGTGGAGTCGCAGGTAGATAGGATAGTGAAGAAGGCGTTTTGTATGCTTTCCTTTATTGGTCAGAGTACCGATTACAGGAGTTAGGAGGTCATGTTGCAGCTGTACAGGACATTGGTTAGGTCACTCTTGGAGTATTGCGTGCAATTCTGGTCTCCTTCCTGTCGGAAAGATGTTGTGAAACTTGAAAGGGTTCAGAAATGATTTACAAGGATGTTGCCAGCGTTGGAGGATTGGAGCTACAGGGACAGGCTGAACAGTCTGGGGCTGTTTTCCCTGGAGTGTCGGAGGCTGAGGGGTGAACTTATCGAGGTTTACCCTGGGGTAAGGGAGTCCAGAACCACAGGGCATAAGTTTAGTTTGAGAGGGGAAAGATATGAAAGAGTCCTAAGGGACAACGTTTTCACGCAGAAGGTGGTACGTGTATGGAGTGAGCTGCTAGAGGAAGTGGTGGAGGCTGGTACAATTGCAACATTTAAGACGAATTTGGATGAGTATATGAATAAGAAGGGTTTGGAGGGACATGGGCCAGGTGCTGCCAGGTGGGACTAGATTGGGTTGGGATATCTGGTCGGCATTGACAGGTTGGACCTAAGGGTTTGTTTCCATGCTGTACATCTCGATGATTCTATGACTCTATAACTCACTCCGGGCGACCTGTTATTCTGCATATAAACCACCCTGAAACCCTCGATTAGATTCCAGTTTGTAATTCACTCTGGGGTATCTGTTATTGTACACATAATCGTCCTGAATCCCTTCATAAAATTCCAATCTGTAACTGACTTCCAATTTTAAGGGACTCTGTACATTAGCCACTTCAATCGTTTGATTAGATTCCAGTCTGTATCATACTCCTGAGTATCTGTTATTCTGTATATTAACCATCCAATCCAAACTCTGCCAAATTTGTCCACAGTGTTCAGGGATGTGTAGCTGAGGTGCATTAGTCAGGGGTAAATGTGGGGAAGTGGATCTGGATGGGTTATTCTTCTGTGGATCAGTGTGGTCTTGTTGGGCTGAAGGGCTTGTTTCCCCACTGTCGGGATTATATGAATCACCCGGAACCCTCTCTATTAGATTCCAACGTGTAACTCACTTCCATGTACATGTGACTGGCATGTTTCAAAAACACCCCAAAACCTTCAATTGTATTCCACTTCGATAAACACAAGGCGCTGCATTTTGAGAAAGCAAATTTGAGCAGGACTTCAATCTTAATGGTCAAGTCCGGGGGAGAGTTGCTGAACCAAGAGACTTTGAAGTGCAGGTTCGTAGCTCCGTGAGAGTAGAGTGGCAGGTGGATAAGATAATGAAGGCAGTGTTTGGTATGCTTTCCTTTATTGGTCAGTGTTTTGAGTATAGACATTGAGAGGTCATGTTGTGGCTGGACTGGACATGGGTTAGGCCACTGTTGGAATATGGCATGCAATTCAGGTCTCCTTCCTATCGGAAGGATGTTGTGAAACTTGGAAGAGTTCATAAAAGATTTACAAGGAGGATGCCAGGGTTAGAGGATTTGAGCCACAGGGAGAGGCTGTATAGGCTGGGGCTGTTTTCCCTGGAGTGTCGGAGGCTGAGGGGTGACCTTATCAAGGTTTATAAAATCATGACGGGCATGGATAGGATAAATAGACAAAGTCTTTTCCTTGGGGTGCGGAGTAAAGAACAAAAGGGTTTAGTGTGAGAGGTAATATGAAAGAGTCCTAAGGGGCAACTTGTTCACTCAGAGGGTGGTACATGAATGGAATGAACTGTCAGAGGAAGTGGTGGGGGCTGGTATAATTGCAACATTTAAAATGCAGTTCGATGGGTATATGAATGGGAAGGTTTGGAGGGAGATGGGCCAAGTGCTTGAAAAAGAGACTAGAGTAGGTTAGGATATCTGGTCGGCATGGTCGGGTTGGACCAAAGGGTCTGTTTCCATGCTGTACATCTCTAGGACTGTATGACTCCGTGATTTTGTGACTCATTCCTTGTTATCTGTTGTTCTGTATGTAAACCACCCGGAACCCCTCGATTAGATCCCAGTCTGTAACTCACTCCTGGGTATCTCTTCTGATGTGTGTAAACCCTAAACCCCTCAATTAGATTCCAGTCTGGAACTCACTCCTGGGGATCTGTTATTGGATCTGTGAAGTGATCCTTGTTGGATGTTAGGCCGAAGACAAGATAAACTAAATGGTCAAATGTTACATTGGGAGCAAGAACACAGAAAGCTGCTGGTTCATTTCTGTCCTGTTACATATCTCAAAGTTTCAAATTGGGGCTGAACTTCTGTCACAATGGGGAAAGTCTCAAAAGCTGTTTACTGTTCTTCATGAATGCATCATCATAACATGAATTCTCTTGCAAGATAGGAAATGGAGACAGCTCCTGGAAGGTGTCTGTATCTCTGTGTGTGTGTGATTCGGTGTGTCTGTGCATGTCTGTTTGTGTGTGATTCTGTGTGCGTATTCAATGGTTTATATATTTTCAAACTGCATTGATATTGCCAGTCTCTCCTGCTTTTCCTAATTTATACACACTCAATAGACAATAGACAAAGACAATAGGTGCAAGAGTAGGCCATTCAGCCCTTCGAGCCTGCACCGCTATTCAATATGATCATGGCTGATCATTCCTAATCAGTATCCTGTTCCTACCTTATCTCCATAACCCTTGATTCCACTATCTTTGAGAGCTCTATCCAACTCTTTCTTAAATAAATCCAAAGACTGGGCTTCAACTGCCCTCTGGGGCAGAGCATTCCGCACAGCCACCACTCTCTGGGTGAAGAAGTTTCTCCTCATCTCTGTCCTAAATGGTCTACCCCGTATTTTTAAGCTGTGTCCTCTGGTTCGGCACTCACCCCTCAGCGGAAGCATGTTTCCTGCTGCCAGAATGTCCAATCCTTTCATCTTATACGTCTCAATCCGATCCCCTCTCAGTCTTCTAAACTCAAGGGTATACAAGCCCAGTCGCTTCAGTCTTTCAGTGTAAGGTAATCCCACCATCCCAGGAATTCACCTCGTGAACCTACGGTGCACTCCCTCAATAGCCAGAATGTCTTTCCTCAAATTTGGAGATCAGAACTGCACACAGTAGTCGTGTAGTTTTACTGATATAAAATGGTGGCTGTGGACAAATCTAAAACGTTTGCCTGACCGATTTGTGTCAGGAATACATTCAGCAAGGGAGAGGGGGCAACGTGTCAAAAGCCATTTCCATTCATTGATGCCAGCAGAGATAGGAAATGGAGACAGCTCTTTGAAGTTGAATAAAATGCAAATGCCAGAACCTTTTTACAGTGAATGCGGAGAGACAATGTGACATTCCAGTAAGGTCTGCCTTACTTTCCAAGCTCCTAATTTATGAGAGAGACATACTATACAAAACCTGATAAAACTCAGCCACTGAATTGTAGATTTGCAGCGTTGAATCAGAATCCTGCCTGGCTAGGCCTCATCCCAAATTGAAGGGTTGCTCAAATTCCACACTGACCTTCTGTGGGTTCAAATTGTGTGTTATCTACAAATAAAAGAAAATAATGCACCTGCAATTGAACAAAGCTTTTCTGGAACTTTGTGTCTCTGTTGGTTTAAGTATCTTTCAACAGGATTGAATATAAATGAGACAGTGAGAGATAGGTAGCACTATAACCAGAATGTCAGTGCAGTATAAAAGGTATATTAATACTTTCAGTGTAAGGGGAAAACAGAGGAGGATAGTCCTCAAACAAGGACAATTGGGAGTCAGTAAAGTTGTGTAGTTTGTGACTGCATTATGTTTATTTGAGTCAAGATTTGAAACCACTTGGCCAATAGTACACTTTATGACTCACTCCCAGTTACAAGTTATTTCACATAAAAAGGTTAACATATCCCTCGATTAGATTCCAGGCTGTAACTCCCTCTGGGCTATCTGTTATTCTGTATCTAAAACTCCCTGAACTCCTCGATTAGATTCCAGGCTGTAACTCACTCCGGGCTATCTGTTATTCTGTACATAAACCATCCTAAACCACTCGATTAGGTTCCAACCTGTAACACATTCCAGGCTACCTGTTATTCTGTTTATGAACAACCCTGAACCCCTCAATTGGATTCCAGGCTGTAACTCACTCTGGGCTATCTGTTATTCTGTATATAAACCACCCTGAACCCTGCAATTAGATTCCAGGCTGTAACTCACTGCGGGCTACCTGTTATTCTCTATATAAACCACCCTGAATCCCTCGATTAGATTCCAGATTGTAACTCAATCCGGGGTATCTGTTATTCGTATATAAACCACTCTGAACCCCTTGATTAGATTCCAGATTGTAACTCAATCCGGGGTATCTGTTATTCGTATATAAACCACCCTGAACCCCTTGATTAGATTCCAGATTGTAACTCGCTCCGGGGTATCTGGTATTCTGTATATTAACCACCCTGAACCCCTCGATTCGATTCCAGTCTGTAACTCACTCCGGGCTATCTGTTATTTTGTAGATTAATCACCCTGAACCCATTGATTTGATTTCACTTCCTGACATGTTAAGCTCATGTTTCCAACACAATCTAATCTCAATAATGATTAATGTATCACTGGTCCTCCTATCTGCTGGCACTACCATCATGTTAACTTTCTAATGTTTACGTACATGATCACCTGTAGCAGTGAGTCGCAGGTAGACAGGGTGGTGCTGAACACATTTGGCACATTTGCCTTAATCAGTCAGAGCATTGAGTATAGGAGTTGTGGTGGCAGATTGCATCTATACAGGATGTTGGTGAGGCCGCTTTAAGAATACTGCGTACAACTCGGTTTTCTGCAGAAATGACTTACACGGATGTTCCAGGACTGGAGGTTTGAGCTTTAGGGAGAGGCTAATTACATTGAGGTGCTTCCCCCTGGAGTGTGAGAGGTTGAGAGGCAACATTATAGAGGTTTATAAAATCATCAGGGACATGGATATTCTGAACAGCCATGTTCTACTCCCAAGGATAGGGGAGTCCAGAACAAGACAGCAGAGGTTGGAGGGGAGAGGGCGAATGATTTAGAAGGGACGAGAAGGTAAATATTTCACACAGAGAGTGGTGTGTGGACAGAAAGTGCAGTCAGAGGAAGTGGTCAAGGCGGGTACAATCACAGGAGGAATATTGGCCAAATGCTGGCAAATGGGACTAAATCAGATTTGATATCTGATCGGAGTGAACAGATTGGACTAATGGGTCTGTTTCCATTCTGCATGACTCTCTGATTCTATAAGATGGATGATGAATAATTCTGAAAGGACTTTTCAAGTCGGAATTCTCTTCAGTGGAAGGTTATCGTGTCTCTATGTTCACATTGATTGAAAGCTGCGTTAGTTAAATATTTGACAAAGAAGTGCACAATGGGACGCAGACAGGAAAGTGGAGCTGAGACCACAACCTGATCAGCTACAATTTTAGTGCCTGGTGGAGAAGGCTCAAAGTATCTAATGACCCACTCCTGCTCCTCAGTCCCATGTTCCTGTGTTCCATTCAGCCCCTCAAACCCGCTCGACAGGAGCAGTTGGAGGTTACTTACTCCTATAACCTGTTGCACAGAAACACAGGAGACATTTCAGCCCCTCAGTACTGTCCCACACGGTTTGAAGTGAATTGGGAAATGTAATTGGAAAACTCAGGCTTGGTATGAAAGAGGCCCCTCATCTCTCTTCACAGAGCTTCCCCTCTCTGCAACTTGTGCTTTATTTGTTGGTCATGTTGTACACTCAGATTCAATGTGAATACAGCCCCCATACCTCACTCAGGGATGGCTCATAAAATCCTCTGGTCGTCCCTGTCTGCAACATTCAATAACAGAACATTCATGAAAATAACACCCACTAACTTTCCAATAACAGAATCGGAGAACATCAGAAACAGGGGCATGTTGTTCACTCCCCAAGCCTGCCTTGCCCTTCTTTAAGATCATGACTGATCTGCTCCTGGTCTCAAATCTTCTTTCCTATCCAATTCTTCATCGCCCTCAACTCTCTGACAGGTCAATTTCCATCTATCTCCTCTTCAAATACGTTCCGTCATCTAGCTTCCCGAACACTCTTGAGAAGAGTGATCCTGACATTCAATATCACCTGTTTGAAGAAAACACTTGCTGCTCCTACATCATGGCCTATTGACGTGAACAAAAGAGGTTGCGTCAAGCGTTCAGATAAAAATGACTGGCCCCGATATCAAGGCAGTGGTTGACTTCTGTTGACATAAAGGAGCTTAACAAAACTGAACTTAATGGGAATCAGAGTAACCTCTCCAGTGTTTGGGGTCAAACATGGCACAAAGGAAGATGTTCATCATCTCAGTCCTGGGTCACCTCTGTGGGAGATCCTCAGGGTAGCTTCCTCTTCACAAACACCTTCAGCTGCTTCATCAATGTCTCCCCACCCTGAACCTCCCCACCATAAGATCAGAAGTGGGGATGATCACTGAAGGTTCCACAATGTTCAGAACATTTTGTCCCCCGTCAGCTCCTGAACTGGTCTTTGTCCGTGTGTAGCAGGATTCAGATTCCATTGAGACTTGTGCTGTTAAAGTGTCCGTAACATTCATGTAACAGCACTGCCTGACACTGCACATTGCCACAGTAAAACAAGAGTTCATTCAATACCTCAGGCTGGTTTCACAGGAATATGAGGAAGCCATTCAGCCCATTGACATTATTGGAGAAGAACAGGGATAGCCCATTCAGTGCCTCCAGCCTATTACTCAGGAAGGGAAGGAGTCTAGTGTGATGGGCCACACCAGAGCCCCTCGAAAATATTTGAAGGCGGTAGCCTAGATTCTAATGTTTTCTTATTTTAAAGGAAATGTAAAGTGTCTGTTCCAGATGCAATGTGACTGGTCAAACTACTCGGTGTGAAGCAAAACACCATCTACTTAAACATGAAAGATAAAATGAAAACAAAGAATGAGGAATTTAGAATAACGTAATTTTATTGGACAAGTTAACAGAATAATAGATCTAGGAACTATTACTAATGAACTGTTCCAATATAGGGAAATCCCATAAACACAGCCCTTGGCAAAAAGGAATATTCAGACCCAGATTGTCACAAACATTTCTCCAATCCAAGAATTAAAAACAGTATCAAGAGAAATTTCAGAGAGAGTAGCAGCCAGGAGACATCCACTGAAGCTTCCAACTCTGTGGAGACCCCAATAGTTTCTGATGTTACTGAGAAACCAAAACCCAGAGATCCTAATCTGTGAGAGTTGGCCACACCCATTCAGGCTGAAATAAAATTAACCGAAGTCCTCCCTAGCTGTTACTCAAGTGGTCTTAACTGGCAAGCTTCGCAACAATCGTTCAATCTCTATCATAAAATAAACCAGGACAAAATAACATCTTAAAGCTGCAACATTGTCAGTACAATGAGCTGTCAAACAGAACCAGGGTTAACCAGTCAGGCCCTTGGCCCTGTCCAATCAGACGAGATTGAAGCCAATCACTCCCCTGAGTCACTTACACAGGAACAGCAGGAGGCCATTCCCACCTCAATGCACTTACACGGGGGCAGAATGAGGTAATATTTGCTGAATCCTGATGAATGTCTTATGCCCAAAGCGTCGATTCTCCTGGTCCTCGGATGCTGCTTGACTCACTGTGCTTTTCCAGCAATTGATGCTCTAATCTGATCTCCAGCATTGGCAGTCCTCACTGTCTCCTAATTGATGCTCTAACATGATGAACAAGTGGGGCAGAGGCTGCACAGACAGACTGCTCCACGTTGTTCCTCTTGGCTCCGTTGTTTATGATACACACGTGGGACTTTAACATGGTTTTCTAGTGGTGAGGAGGGAAGCCATATGTCTTGTGTGAAGTCTCAAGAAGGCATCTTCCACCTCCAAGAAGACAGCCTGGTGTTCTCTATGTAGGGCGGAAGCTGGTTGGAATGGCTACCTGTTTCAGATGGAAGGTATTGTGGCTGCTATTAGGGATTGTGAGCAACATGACGGTTCAGTAGGGTTCACTCACCGACTGCACAATAACGGAGCGAGAGTTAATTTAGGCATATAAACTATTCGGAAAGTTACGTTAGACTGATGAATGGACTCTCTAAGTTCAGTTAATGGTGATCTTGTTCATGTTGACCTTGTCGAGTGCATGTCCTGTTCAGTGTAACCTGTATGCCTTACTCTGTCCAAGTCTATTTCCACCCTATGATCTGTCTGGACATGCTTACTATGATCATCCTCCACTGCTCAAAAACAAAGTGTTTCCCTGTACTGAGGTACACGTGGCAATCAATCAAACCAATCAATCCTGAGTAAAGTATGGAATTTCTCTCCCTGTCAATGTCTCTTTTGCAAATAAGTGATCGCTGCCACTCCTCGTGTTTCAGCGTCACCATTTCTTCGTCTCTCACAGCTCTACAGATTAAACACTCAGCTTATTCACTCTATCCTCATGTTACCATCACCCGTGTCTGTGGTAAGGAGATCATTCCTTACAAAGAGCATCAAATCTGTAGAGAGTGCCCCAAAAGCTCTCTCAGCAAGGCTCGACAACAGCAGGAAGACGGCTTTACTTATGTACTCGAATCATCTTACAATGAAGGACAGCATACCATTGACTGCACCCATTACTTACACAGGGTTTGATTCAGAGCAGTCAGCATAGACTTGTGAGTGGGAGATTATGCTTCCCAAATTTCTTAGAGTCCTTTGATGAAGTTACCAGGACGTTTGATGAGGGCAGAGTGATAGATGTAGTCTCTATGGATTTCAGTAAGGCCTTTGATTAGGTTCCACATGGCAGGCTGCTCAGGAAGGTTACATCTCGTAGAATGCGGGGGGAACTGGCCAACTGGATACACAGTTGGCTTGATGGTAGAAAGCAGAGGGTTGAGTGGAAGGATGTTTGTCAGACCGGAGGCTTGGTCCATTGCTGTTTGTTATCTATGATTTGGTTGAGAATATGGAAGGTATGATTAATAAGTTTGCAGATGACACTAAAGTAATTGGGAGCGTGATCAGTGAGAATGTTTATCAAAAGTTGCAGCAGGACCTTAACCAGGTGGGGAAATGGGCCGAGCAATGACAAACGGAATTTAATATAGAAGCGTGAGGTCTTGCATTTTGGAAACTGAAATCAAGGGAGGAGTTTCATTGTAAATGGTCTTAAGGGGTGCAGTGGGCAGAGGGACCTTGGTGTTCAGGTGCACGGTTCTCTAAGAGTGGAGTCACAGGTCGGCAGGGCAGTGAAGAAGGCTTTTGGCACATTGGCATTCATCAGGCAGGATATTGAGTATAAAAGTTGGGAAGTACTGTTACAGTTACACAGGAATTTGGTAAGGCCGCACTTGGAGTATTGTGTTCAGAGTTTGTCACCTTGTTATGGGGACGATGTTATTAAATTAGAAAGAGTGCAGAAGAAATTTACAAAGACGTTGCCAGGACCCAATGGTCTGAGTTATAGGGAGAGGTTGGACAAGCTAGGGCCTTTTCTTTAGCGTGTAAGAGACTGAGGGAGTCCTTATAGAGCTGTGTAAAATCACGAGGAGTATGGATAGGGTTAATGCTCTCAGTCTTTTTCCAAGGTGTACAGAATCGAGGATTAGAGGGGATCAGTTTAAGGTTAAAGGGGAAGGAATAAAAGGGAACCTGAGGGGCCACTTCTTTGTACAGAGGGCTGGTACAGGGATGAGTTGCCAGCAGATATGGTTAAGGGGGTGTACATTAGATTAGATTAGATTACTTACAGTGTGGAAACAGGCCCTTCGGCCCAACAAGTCCACACCGCCCCGCCGAAGCGCAACCGACCCATACCCCTACATCTACCCCATACCTAACACTACGGGCAATTTAGCATGGCCAATCCACCTGACCTGCACATCTTTGGACTGTGGGAGGAAACCGGAGCACCCGGAGGAAACCTACGCAGACACGGGGAGAACGTGCAAACTCCACACAGTCAGTCGCCTGAGGCAGGAATTGAACTCGGGTCTCTGGCGCTGTGAGGCAGCAGTGCTAACCACTATGCCACCGTGCCACCCACGAACAACCAATTAACAACCCATTTCAAAAACATTTGGATAAATATGTGGATAGGAAAGGACTGGAAGCATATGGGCCAACTGCAGGGAAATGGGGTTAGCGTGGATGGATATTTATAAGGTGGACTCGAACCTCTCTGTTAATTAAACCCGAACACCCAGAAAAGCTCGCCTCACCTTGTAATCTGTTAAAATATGAGCGACAGAGATCTCCTACATTCCACTATTAAAACAAAAATTATCAAATTAGTTTCTT
This sequence comes from Chiloscyllium punctatum, assembly GCF_047496795.1. Classification (NCBI taxonomy): domain Eukaryota; kingdom Metazoa; phylum Chordata; class Chondrichthyes; order Orectolobiformes; family Hemiscylliidae; genus Chiloscyllium; species Chiloscyllium punctatum. Next base: position 71,849,960 of record NC_092768.1, on the reverse strand, counting down.
AACTTTAATAGTGAACACTAAACAACAACTATTCGCAAATACAAGCCCCTCTTTTCTTAGCTACTTACTATCTGACTCCAACTCTGTAAAAATATGCTGTTCCAACAATCCACATATGAAACATTAAAATCTCAAGACCATACAGTCTCTATCTTTCCCGCTGTGTTCACTCTTTCAGCTGCTGATCTCCCTGGGTCATGTTTTTTTTATTGCAAGTAGGTTTACATGAAAATGTGTCTTTGATAGAGAGTGTTTGAGATGGTCACTTAGCACTCCTGCTCTACAGCAGTTGCTCTATTGTTGGATGGCAGCAGCTCTCCCTCCAGTGTTCAAAATGCTGGATTTATATACTCGCCATGAAATAATAATTCTCATAATTTGATTGCTGTCCAGGTGCCCAAACAATAATATTCAAATTCTGTTGATTTCTGGTATCCTGAGCGTTATTTAAACTCTTTGGTTGCATTTGGATGGCTGTCAAAACAGCAACCAAAACTCAGGTATCCATTTCTCAGCTAATGGTGACATGTGGAACAGTGTGACCTTTAGCTGGCATCTGTGGCTTTAATTTCTATTCAACAAAACCCGATCTGTCTTAAAGTGCCCATATATGTTTTTGGCTTCATAACATCTTCCTGCTTCAGAAAATAAAATGAACCAGCTGAATGAAAAGATGGCATCATTCGTTTTCCTCTAATTCTTAATCCCAATTATATGAAATACAAAAGTATTAATCTCAGTTATATCATTCATATTAATTCTGCACACCAATACAACACTGGAATAAGTCAAATCTTATCTACACTGCTTTCCTTTAAATCCGCGAAAACCCATCTGCTATCACATTGTAGGGGCCACAGCCTGTACAGTTTGTGAGTTTAAAGTCGGTAAGGTAAGACTCCAATTAAATAGTCTCATATTCTGGTCTTTAAATATTTCAAAAAATGTGAGAGATTTGTTGTTGTCCACAACCATCTCCGACAATTTGTTTGTCATATAAACATTAAAATATTGTCAGGCCAGTATGAAAATTAATCATTCTTTTTCAATAATGAAGATTTTGTATTTTTTTTTCTGGTGGATATTGAGTTTTTTCAACAAGTAGCCAATTAGCCATACAATTCCGTCATCCTCTTTCTGTATCAATACATCTCCGACCCCTATATCCCAAGCATCAAACACAATTTTCAAAGGGTTTCAGAATATTTGGTGTAGCTAAAACTGATGTGGTGATTAATCCTGCTTTAAAATTCTCAAATGCCTCCTGGAATTGTTCTATCCACCACAATTCAATGTTCTTCTTTAATAAGTCCATTAGAGGTGCCAATACGCTGCTGAAGTTTGGGACAAACTTCCGATAGAATCCATTCAGTTCCAAAAATCGAAGCACCTCTTTCTTCGAGGATGGTCATGGAATTTCCTCAAAGCCCTTCGTATTTGTGTTCCATGGGGTCAACCTTCCATGTCCAATGCAATATCCCAAGAATGTTACCACTGCTTTCGTGAATTCTGTTTTCTTTAAGTTTATTACTGAGTTTGCTTCTTGTAATCATTCAACATTATCGGTCAACTGTAACATGTGAGCTTTCAATCACTTGCTAAAGATCACTACATCATAAAGATAAGCTGCAAAATTTGTTCATATGGCCACAACTCTGTTTCTGAGTCTTAAATGTGGCTTGTGCATTATTCATCCATATGAAATATTCGATAAAGGTTATTTTGTCATCTCTGGTATCTTTACTGGGTAGTTAAACTGACTCCACATTTTTTTTTATTTGAAAGGGGCCACGAAACCTGGCTTTGAAGAGATTTCTTACCACTGGTGACAATACTAATACGTCATCCCCACGGGAAATCTTCAAAGTTTCAGAGTTTGTATCTGCCACCTCCTTCACTCTATGCTGTGCTCTTCAGATACTGTTTAGCAAACTCACCTACTCCATCTACTCTCTCCTTCACCTCACACACAGAATCCAGGTGTGAGATTTCCGACTTCGGTCCTGTCAATTTATATTTAATTAATTTCAGAGGAGCTCTCACTTCATGTACGAATATTAACTCAAAGGAAGTAAAGTGAGTAGATTTATTTGGGACATCACTAATGGCAAACACTTCAATGGGACACCTTTATCAGAATCATTTGGCCAACCCTGACAGTAGCTGTTAACATAGTCTTCAGCATCTGATGCTAACTTTACAAGGCTCCCTGGGATTCAGGATGGGACGCACTTGATTTGAAGTGCTGTATGCCTAAGCCATCCATGACTTCCTTAAACAGCTGAGCGGTAAAATGAGACCCTTGGTCTGACTGAATCTCTCTGGGCAGCCCACAGCGAGTAAAGGAAGCTACCAACTCCGCCACCTCCCTTTTTGCCTTGGCACTCCAATAATGGAATTGCCTCTGGAAATCTGGTAGACACATCCAAGAAAGTAAGCAAATATTGGTTTCCACTTTTACTTTCGAAAGGGGAGCAACACAATTTATCATAACACACGTGCAAGTTCTTCGAATGCAGGAATTGGCAAGAAAAGTGCTGGTTTTGTTACTGCCTGTTACTTACCTACCATTTGGGATATATGTCACGTACAACAAAAATTAACAGCGTCCTTGTGCATTCCAGGACAGTGGAAATGCTTCTGTACCTTAGCCTGAGTCTTCTATACACCTAAGTGACCGCCTGCAGTTAGTTTATGAGCTACCCATAACACTATACGTTACTGCTAACACAATCTGGTGCACGTCGGACCATTTCCCTTCTGCAGTAACCTATCGGGGTCTCCATTTTAATTTTATGATTCTATCTTTAAGTTAATAACGTTCAACAATATATTCTGATTCCTTTTCTGTGTGTGTGCATGTGTATGTGTGTGTGAATGTGTGTGTATATATCTGTTGTAAGTCCATGAGCCTTTCAGGACTAAACCCCTCTGCCTGATCCTCTGCCTGTTCAGGTTTATCCTGCACCGTGACATCAAACAGGGGGTCAGTTCACTGAGCATCAATTCATTTGTCTTTTTCGTTCGGTTTTCCTTCCTGCTGTAACTTATGACAGTGGGATCTTGTTACTATACAGTCTGGAAAAATTCCTGGGTAATTTTCTTTTAACTCACCAATTCCCTAATCTTCCTTTGGCTTCTCCACCACAAGGAGTGCCTATCCCTCCTCACCTCCTGCTAAATCGTTCCCAAGAACAAACTGTATTCCTGGACCTGACACTCTGTTACTCACTGTCACTGTTACTTCCCTAATCTTGATTTGGCATTCCATCCTGATGTTACATAAGGGAATGCTTAATTTATGTCCCCATTCCACAAATTAACACACTCTTGATGAACATGCCAGAAAGAGTGAAAAAACACTTTCATCTCTTACGATTAGAGGGTGAGAGAGTGAGGGCTGCAGATGCTGGAGATGAGAGTTGAAAAGTGTGGGGCTGGAAAAGCACAGCACGTCGGCAGCATCCGAGGGGCAGGGGCGTTGACGTTTCAGGCATAAATCCTTCATCAGGAAAATGGGAGGTAAGGGAGGGGGAAGGAGGTTGAGAAATAAATGGGAGGGTGGGGATGGAGCTGGGTGGAAGGGAGCTTGGAAGGCGATAGGTAGATGCAAGTGGGGTGTGATGGTGATAGGTCGGTGAGGAGGGTGATAGGACTCCTATCAGTGGTAGGACAGCTGGAACCCTCAAACTGTTCCGCATCAATGTTGACTTCACCAAATTTCAAATCTCCCCTCCACCAACCTCTCCCAGATCCAACCGTACAACCTAGCACTGCCCTCTTGGACTGCCCTAACTAGACCTCTTCCTTTCCACCTATCGACTTCACCCTATCCTCCGACATATCACTATCACTCCCACCTACATCATCTTATTGCCTTCCCAATGACCCTTCCACCAGCTCAGCTACTACCCTCGTATTTATCTTTCAGCCCCCTTGTCCCCCCACCATGTTCCTGACGATGGGTTTCTGCCTGATATTCGATTGTCCTGCTGTTCGGATGCTGCCTGATCTGTTGTGCTTTTCCAGCGCCTCACTTCTCAAATATTACAGACTGAGCAGATCCTATATCTCACAAAATTATAACTTCTTGTTCTTCTCCCCCTGTTCTTTCTGAGTAAACTTTATCCACAGTGGTGAATTATTTTGAGAGATCAGGCACTACCTCCATACCCAGCCCTTGCCTAGGCTGTGCAATTTCCTGCAGCTCCTCGGCTCCACTTGGGGTCTCCTTTACCAGTTTCACTACTGCCACTGGGCTTAGCCTCTTCGACCGCATCTTTCCCCAAAGTGTCTTTCTTTAACGCCCAGCACGGTGTGTCCCAGTTTACTGCAGTGAAAACAACTTTTCCACTGTGCCCTTCCTAAACCACCAGCACTGTAATTTTATGTGTTCCACTCCCTTATAGTGAGAGCACCTGAGGCCTTTCACCACCTTTCAACCCCCTTGGGCTTCTTTCTTCACCTGTGGTAAAATATTGTGAACTACTGTTCGCTTTGTAATGTGTGATCGTCCCTTCTCCCAATTACTATCCCTCACGGGATGAAATTCCTGCCAGAAGCTAAATTTCATCACATTGCACAATACATATTTACCTGCCATTTCTGCCGCGCTGCTCACTTCTTGAACTTTCTATTCATTCACATGAATTTTTACTATCTCTGGAAGTGAGTCTTTTAACTTCTCCAGCAGATTAATCTCCCTTCAGGCCTCACAGGTCTTATCCATTTTTAAGGCCAGCACCCACTTGTCAAAATGACTGTTGTTAATTCTTTCAAACTCAATATAAGTCTGACCTGGTTCCGTCTCTATTTTTCTGAACTTCTGTCTATATGCTTCTAGTACCAATTCATAACCAATCAAAATAACCAATTTAACATCTTGATAATCTCTTGATCCCTCATCTGACAGCGCTGCACATACCTCACCAGCTGTGCCCACCAGCTTAGTCTGAACTAGCATTACCCACAAGTTCACTGGACACGTCATCTGCCTAGCCATTTTTTCAAATGAAATGAAAAAGGGTTTGACAATTTTCTCAACGAAATATGGCAAGTTACTAACCTATTTGTATACATCCCTACGTTCTCCCTTCATCTCCATCCTGTTAATTTAAATTTCTTGTCTAATTCCCAACTTCTGAATTTCAAATCCCCTCTCTCTTTCTTTTTCCTCTCTTTCTCTTTCGTCTCTCTCTGTTTCCATCCCTTTATTTATCTTCTAACTCCAGTTGCCACATTTGCAATTTAAGTTTTTATAACTCTACTGCAGTTGCCTGTTTCTCTGATACATCAAAGTGCTTAACCAACTCCATTACAATTTCAGCTTCCCTTTTCTCCCTGTTTGAACCCAATTCCAACCTATTTGCTAATTCTAACAAATGTCCTCCTTCTGTCTTTCTAAACTTCCTTGGAAAATTTGGGAACCTCTTTAGTAATGTGAACAGCCATTTCCCTCACTTTTCATTTAACCAACCACAAGTAACAAAATTAAACGAATTTTCCCACTGGTTTTATTTGAAGATCAAAGTCACTAATTGCAATGAGTTGGAATTTGCTGCGACCTGTTGTATCTCAAATCTGTTCAGATCGGTCCAAGTGCCACACGGCAAGGCCCCAAACTGTTATGACATCAATGTCGAACCCCTCTGTTAATTAAAATCACACACCTAGAAAAGCTCACCTCACATCATAATCTGTCAAAACGTGAGCGATAGAGAACTCCTAAATTCCACTAATAAACAACAAACAACAATTTATATCTGTGCAAGTAAGCTCGCTGAGCTTGAAGGTATGTTTTCAGAAGTTTCGTCACCATGACGAGGTGACATCATCAGTGGGAGCATCTGCTGAAGTGCTGGTGGGATATCCCACCTCTCTATTTATAGGTCTTGGTTTCTTAAAGTGGGTGATGTCATTTCCGGTTATTTTAACAAGAGAATGTAGACAGGATCTAAATTGATGCGTTTATTGATGGACTTCTGGTTATAATACGATTCCTCTAAGAAGGTCCTTGCGTGTCTTAGTATGTGTGTGTGCTTTGTCCCAGTCAAAGTGGTGCCCTTCTTTGTCTGTATGTACGGAACATAGTGATAGTGGATCATGTCTTTTGGTGGCTAGTTGGTGTTCTGTTGTTTATTTACAATGTGTTGTGCACATATGAAAAATGCGACTTATCTGCACACACACATTGATTAAACAGTGTATATAAAATCATTTTTCCACCATTGAAACTGTCCTGTTATTGTGTTACGAGGATAGATTAGATTAGATTAGATTACTTAGTGTGGAAACAGGCCCTTCGGCCCAACAAGTCCACACCGCCCCGCCGAAGCGCAACCCACCCATACCCCTAACATCTACCCCTTACCTACACTACGGGCAATTTAGGATGGTCAATTCACCTGACCTGCACATCTTTGGACTGTGGGAGGAAACCGGAGCACCCGGAGGAAACCCACGCAGACACGGGGAGAACGTGCAAACTCCACACATTCAGTTGCCTGAGGCGGGGCAGTGTGGACTTGTTGGGCCGAAGGGCCTGTTTCCACACTAAGTAATCTAATCTAATCTAATCTATCCTCGTAACACAACAACAGGACAGTTTCAATGGTGGAACAATGATTTTATATACACTGTTTAATCAATGTGTGTGTGCAGATAAGTCGCATTTTTCATATGTGCGCAACACATTGTAAATAAACAACAGAGACACAGTTAACGAAAAATGATGCATATGATGTATAAAATTGATAAAACATTAAAACATGATTTGATCCTCTCAACGAACCCGCCTTTTCTGGGATTCCCAACTCTAATCTCTCATTCTTACCAGGATGTGTGCTCCAAATTCTTGATTCTGGTGTCCCAATTTATTTCAGTTAATCCCCTTTCTACCGGGACTTCAATATGTTGGCCTGGTGGGTTCTTTCCAAAGCTAGTGTCTGTCATATTATTGGAGATAAATATTCTGGCATCAGACTCAGCATTTGAACATATTACTCTGTTGTACATGCACTGTACCAAGGACCACAGCACACAGTCATTGCCAAAACATTGGGGGATGTTCATCTACTTCTTTCGATAATGTAGCTTTCTCATTTTCCAGATCTCCAGATCTCTATCCTCTCTCTCCTTCTCCCTTTGTAACTAGTTAAGAAATCCACCAATTATTCTTCGTGTCCCGTCTCCCAAAACTCCTCCTTTCGGTTTATATGTAATGCTCTTTCAAGATGTAATGTGGTTATAATTGAGCAATGTAACTACAAAGACATGCGGGCGTAGCTGGCCAGAGTTAATTGGAAGGGGAGCTGAGCAGGAAAGACCATGGAGCAGCAATGGGAGGAGGTTCTGGGGATAAATTCGGAAGATAATACCAGAAATGCAACCCAAAGAACTTGAAACATACTCAAGGGAGAACAAGGCAGCCATGAGTGATAAGGCATCAAACCAAAAGAGAAAATATACAATGTGCTGAAGATGATTGGGACTCCAGAGAATTCATTGGCTCTGAAACTACATAAGGCTGGCATTACTGACACTACAGAGCTCTTAATCATGGTCAGGTAAAGAAACAGGGGAAACACATTCACTTTAAACACAGCAGATTGGTATTTCTCAATGAAAAATATTTAGGTGAATTAAATATTTGAATTAAGATCAGTTAAATGCTTTTGCGGAATGTGTCAGATTGGAAGCAAGACCCGGGGAGAGAGACCCTCAGCAGGATGAGAGTTTGAAAATGGAAGTATTTCCACATCAGAAACCAGGTTAGGTCACTGAGTGCAGGGCTGATGGGTGAATGGGTCTTAGTGAGAATTGGGGAACAGACAGCAAAATTGCATTGCAGATATTGCAGCTCGAAACTGTGTATTCACGTAGTGTTGTAGATCACAGAAGCAGGAGAAGCAGATCTGCATTCAAACACAACCTGTAACTTTTTGCCAGGGTAACACCTCAGTCTGTCATTACCATCAACACCATCTATGGCTCAGTGACGAGGGTGGGTGAAGATGTCAGGGTTAGAATCACGTGAACTTTACCTGATGCTAACTCATTAAAGCTACCAGACTTGACCAACAGATCTGTTCGAAGCAAACTACTCCGAGGTCTGAAAGTATGAAACCGGACAGAAAACCCAGCCTCAGCATCAATGTCGGAAAAGGGAATGGGAACACAGTCCTGTCGACCCTGCAGAAACCTCCTTCCTAACATCTGAGAGCTTGTGACAGCATTTACAGAGCTTTCCCACAGACTGCACAGAAACATTGGGAATGGAAAACACATTGAGCCTCCCCATTCTAGTTCATGGAAAAACTCTCCTCAATGCACTTACCCCACATGATTTACATATCCGTTAATGTGAATAACCTTGGGAAGCTATAAAATAGGCGGTGCAGTAGTACCTTTGGTCCATCGAGTTTGCTAACCAATTCAATATAATGATGGTTGGCCCTTCATTTCCACACCGTACTCCTGCTCTCCCACTATCCCTTTACTGTCTCTAAATCCTTATTTATAATCAGTGTCTCGGTTTCCAGGTGCGAGAGAATTCCCCAGGTTGCCGAGTCATTGAGAGCAGACATTTATTATCATCTCAATGCAGAGTGACTGCCTGTATCTAATACTGTGGCCCCTTGTTTTACAAGTCCCAGCCAGGGGAATTATCATCCCTGCTTCCAATCTGTCTCACCCTGTCAGAGTTTTATATATCTCACTGAGATCTCCACTCATTTTCCTAAACCCCATGGAATACTTGCCCAGTCTCCCATACTCTGCTCCCATAACAAGCCCGTCATCCCAGAGACCAGTCTGGTCATCCTTCACTGCTCTCCCTCAATGTCAGGTTTGTCCTTTATTAGGTAAGGAGACCAAAACTCCCCACAATAGTGCACAATGTTCAAGATGATATCTCACCAAGGCCTTGTACAGCTGCAGTAAGACACCTTTTCTCCTGGACTCACATCCCCCTGAAATGAAGATCCACACACCATTTATCTCCTCACTGCTCTCTGTTTCGGCAATATTACTTTCAGCGACTGATGTACAAGGAGATGCAGATCCTTTTCAGTGTTGCAGCTCCCCACTTGGTGGGTCTGTGTACACTGGGCAGCGTGCCAATGCCATGCCCAGTATTGACTTCTGGTTACAGAACTCACTGCACTGCAGGGACCTCAGAGGTTCATGCAGAAGGAAACAACAAACAGGAGCATACGTCCCTTTGTAGATCAACATGTTTCAACCAATGCCTTTCAAATGGTAGGCTGCCAATTTATCGTTTCCACCAAAGATCACACCGTCACCTCTATCCACATTTTTCTCCATCTGTCACGTATTTACCCATCACTCCACTTGTCTTCTCGGTGCTTTTTTATAACCTCCTCACCCATTCACAATCCCACATCCGTTAGTGCTGTCAGCAGGCTGGGATATATTGTATCTGATTCCAGTAACCAAATGTTTAAAGGGCATTGTGAACAGCTGGGCCCCAAGCACCGATCCCTGCGACACCTCAGCAACCGTCCTCTGTTAATTTCTATTTATTTATTTCGTGAATCTGGGTGTCACTGGCTGGGCCAGCATTTATTGCCCGTCCCTAGTTGCCCTCGAGAAGGTGGTGGTGAGCTGCCTTGTTGAACGCTGCAGTCCACCTGCTTGGTTGACCTCAAATGCCATTAGGGAGGGAATTCCAGGATTCTGACCCAGTGACTGAGAAGGAGCGGTGATAAAATTCCAAGTCAGGATATTGACTGGCTTGGAGGGAACCTGAAGATGATGGTATTCCCATACATCTGTAGCCCTTGTCCTTCTAGATAGACATGGGAGTTGTGAAGATGGTCTCTGAGGATCTTTGGTGGATCATTTTATTGCAGCATGTAGATAGTAAAACACTGCTGCTGCTGCTGAGCGTTGATGGTGGAGCATTGTGGATGAAGGGACAGTCAAACTGGCTGCTTTGTCCTGGATTGCATAAAGCTTCTCGAGTGTTGTTGGAACTCCACTCATCCAGGCAAATTGGGAGTCTTCTATCACACCTCTGACTTATGCATTGTAGATGATGGACAGACGTTTGGAAGTCAGGATGTGAGTTACTCGCTGCAGTATTCCTAGCTTCGGACCTGCCCTTATAGTTACTGTGTTCATGTGGCGAGACCAGTGAGTTTCTGAGCAATGATTACCCACCAGGAATTTGACACTGGGTGATTCAGTGATAGTAACACCATTGAATGCCAAGGTGCAGGTTAGATTGTACTTTACTGGTGATGGTCATGGCCTGGCATTCGTGTGGCCTGAATATTACTTGCCACTTGTCAACCTGGATACTCTCCAGATCTTGTCGTGTTTGAACATAGACTGCTTCAGTATCTGAGGAGCCACAAATGTTGCAGAACATTGTACAATCATTGGCGAACATCCCCACTGCTGACCTTAAAATGGAGGGAAGGTCATTGATGAAGTAGCCCTGAAGAAGTTTTCGGTCACTGCTCGAGGGACTCCTACAGACTTGGAGCTGACTTGACTGACCTTTATCAACCATGACCACCTTCCTACGTGCCAGGTATGATTCTAACCAGCGGGGAGTTTGCCCCTGATGCCCATTGATTCCTGTGTTGCTAAGGCCCCTTGATACCACACATAGTCGAATGCAGCCTTGATTTAAAGGGCTATCGCTCTCACCCCACCTCTGGAATTCAGCTCTTTTGTCCATGTTTGAATCATGGTAATGAGATCAGGAGCTGAGTGGCCCTGGTGGAGCCCAAACTGGGCGTCATTGACCAGGGCATTGCTGAGCAAGTGCTACTTAAAAACACTGAGACCTTCCACCACTTTACTGATGATCGAGAGGAGACTGATGGGGTGGCAATTGGCCGGATTGGATTTGTTCTGCGTTTTACATACAGGAGCAATGATTACTTGGGGAAATTTTCCACGTAATCAGGAAAAGCCATTGTTGTAACAGTATTGAAATAGTTTGGCTAGGGGAGTGGCAAGTTATGAGCACAAGTTGTCAGTACTATTGCCAGAATGTTGTCGGATTATGGACCCTATGGAGTATCCAGTATCTCCAATCGTTTCTGGATATCGTGTGGACTGAACCAAATTGGTTGATGACTGGTAACTGAATTGCTGAGGACCACTGGAGGGGGCTGAGATGGATCATCCACTCCGCATTTCTGACTGAAGATTGTTGCGAATGAATCAGCCTTATCTTATACACTGAAGTGCTGGGCTCTTCCATCATGGAGGAAGGGGTTATTTGTGGAATCTCTTCCTCCAGTGAATTTTTTTTGTCCCCAGCGTTTCTCGGCTAGATGTGGAACAACTGCAGAGCTTAGATCTGTCCCTTTGCTTGTGGGATCACTTAGCTGTGTCTATTACTTACTTTTAATGCTGTTTGGCGCATAAGTAGTCCTGATTGGTGGCTTCACCAGGCTGACACCCCATTATCAGGTATGCCTGGTGCAGTTCCTGCCATCCTGCACACTCCACTGAACCAATATTGATTCTCTAGATTGATGGCAATTGTGAGGGGGATATGCGGGAGGCCATGAGGTTATGCAGGAGTACAACTTGGCTGCTATTGATGACTCACGACACCTTATGGACATCCAGATTTGAGCTGCTAGATCTGTTCGAAGTCTGCCCTGTTTAGCAACGTGATAGTACCACCCAAAATGGTGGAGGTTATTCTCAATGTGCAGGTGTGATTTTGTCTCCACAATGACTATGTGGTGGTCTCTCTTACCGATCATATCATGGACAGATAATTCTGTAACTGGCAGATTAGTTAGGCTGTGTTCAAGTTTGTATTTTCCTCCTGTTGGTTCTTTCCCCACCTGCTGCAGAACCAGTCGAGCAGTTATATCCTTTGGGGCCTGGCCAGCTCGCTGTAATGCTGTCGCTGAGATACTCTTGTTGGTGAACATTGAAATCCCCCACCCAGAGTAGATCTTGCGTCCGTGCTACCCTCAGTGCTTCCTCCAAGTGTTGGTCAGCATGGAGGAGTACTGATTCATCAGTTCAGAGAGGCTGGTACATGGTAATCAGCAGGAGGTTTCCTTTCCCATGTGCAAAGTAATGCCATGAGACTTCATGGGATACAGAGTCACTGTTGAGGACTCCAAGAGCAATTCCCTTCTAACTGTATCCCACTGTGCCGCCACTTCTGCTGTGTCCGTCCTGTTGATAAGACAGGAGATATTCCGGGTCGGTAATGGGGTGTCTGCGATATGGTCATACTCACAGAATCATACCTTACAGACAATGTCAGGCTGTTGCTTGACGAGTCTGTTTATTTCTTTTCACCGTTTCCTGCCAGCTGTCCCATTCTGGAAACATAGCCATATATTAGCCCCCAATCCACTCAGATTTGATTTTGCAAATTGGGCTTGGAGCTTTACCAAAATCTTTCTAAAAGTCCACATGTTTTACATCCATTGTTTCTCTTTCATTTGTCTCCCATTCTGTTTCTCAAACATAATTCCCATTTCATAAATCTCCGTCAGTGTTGCCTATGACCATCACTTTCAGCCACAATAATTTCTCCTCAACCATTAACTTACTATGTTCTATGTTCAATGTACTCTATCATTTTCCCACACCAGACTTGGTTTTCCTTGTATTGTTTGAAAGTTCTGTGAAGACAGAACTGAAGTAGTGGCTTCATATTTCTTCCATTTCCCTGTTTCCCATTCTCTATTCTCTGGTTTCAAACTGTAAGGAAACTGCACTTGTTTTCTCATATTTCTCACATTGACATAATTTAACCAGCTATTACAGTTCACTCTTTTAACCCTTGTGAAAAACTCTTCAGAAAGCCATCAATTCCTGCCTTAGACTGCTCAATAATTGACCTTACACACCATCCACTCACAGGAGCACAGACTCTGTGCCAACAGAAATACAGCACAATCTATATTAATCCCACTTTCCTACACCAGGCCCATAGCCTGGAATGTTATGACACTTCCACGTGCTCGTCCAAATACTTTTTAATGATTGTGAGGTTACCCGTGATAATCCCCCTTCTCAGGAAGTAATCCCAGAACCCCACATCCTCAAGGTGAAAAAAATATTTAAATCCTCTCTGAACCTCAAACTTTTCACTTTAAATGTGTGCTCATTTGTTCTTGACCCTCTGACTAAAAGGAACAGCTGCTGTCTTTCCACCCTGTCCATGTCCCTCATAATCTTATCCTTCTGAATCCCTGACCCCTCAGCTTTCTCTGCTCCAAAGAAAACAACCCGAGCTTATCCAGCCTATCTCCATAGCTGATATGCTCCATCCCAGGGAACATCCTGGTGAATCACCTCTGCACCCTCTCCAGTACAATCACATCTTTCCTGGAATGTGGCTCCCAGAGCTACATACAGTACTCCAAAGCCCTGTATTGCTCTTATAATCTACTCCTGATTAGGAAATGCTACACCCAAGGTCCAATTCTTAACTAGTCCATTAACCTGTCCAGTCACATTCAGGGATGTGTGGAGAAGCACACCCTGAGGTTCCCAGTGTGCTGCCATTCATTGAGTCCTCCCCTGTCTGGTTCCTTCTCCCAAAGTGCATCAGCTCATATTTATCAGGGTTACATTCCATCTGCCATTCATTTGCCCATCTGACCAATCATCTGCATCTTCCTGTAACTTAAGGCCTTCCTCCTCACTGCGAACCATCCGGTCAATCTTAATGTCAAACATACAGTTACTTATCACACCTCCCCCACTCTCCACCTAGCCCTCTCCACATTCACATCTTTTTTTATGAATAACACAAACAATAAGGGACATAGCACTGATCCCTGTGGTACACCAGGGGACACTGGTCTCCAGGCACACAAACAGCCTTCTCCCACCACCCTCTGCCTGCTGCCATTAAGACATTTCTCCTTGTAACCTGTCAAGGTATCCTTCATATTGTGAGATTTTACATTATTTCTCAGTATCCCGGCTGGAAATTTGTCAGAGACCTTCTTACAAAACTAAACAATCGACCTCCTCAAACTAATTCAATCAAATCCATTAGATGCGACTTCCTTCTGATAAAGTCACGATGATTATCTCTGATCAAACCTTGTGACTCTGATTGGAATTCGATTTTCTCCTTCCCTATTTTATCCTGTAGTTTCCTTAACAGTGATCTAATACTCACTCGTCTATAGTTCCCTTGTCTATCTCTCCCACCCTTACTGTGAAGTGGAATCGTATTCGCAGTCCTCCAGTTCTCTGGCACCTCCCCTATGATCAGATTCTAATTAAAATATTCAATCAGGGTCATTCCTCCCTTGACCCCAACAGCCGCCTGTGATACAACTCATTCAGACATGGAGATTGGTCCAAATTTGCACAGAACAAAGCCTCAAACCCCTGCTCGTATTTTACATCAATCTGTTCAAGAGTTGTCCAGTCCATCTTCTTGAATTCTGTACCTGCATCCTCCTTCTCCCAAGTAAAATAGATGTGAAGGTCTCATGTTACAATCCATCAATATTCTCCCGCTTGACACACAGATTGCCCCTTTGGTTTCTCATGAACACTGACTCTTTGCTGATTATTCTGTTTGACTTGTCCGTGTAGAATATCGTGGGATTCTCCCAGATCTCGCCTACTTGTACTTCCTCATGTCCCTCTGTTATTCAGTCCTTTCGATGTTTCTAAGATTCACTACGATCACCTCTCATGTTTCGAAACTTGAGATTACAGGCTAAGTTACCCCGTCAGACAATCTTGCCAACTTAGGGGTTAATGTGGAGAATAGCTTTTACAGTTCCTCTGTAGTCAGTGTATTCTTTCTTAGATTGGGAATCCGAGCGATACACAATATTCGAAGTGTAGTCTCATTAACACTCGATGCAACTGGTGTACGACATCCTCTATCTTCCAATTACATTCACATGAATGTAAACCTAATTTTTCTTTCCCATTTGCATATGTTCTTCCTAATACCTCTCAGTTTAACTTTTCTTATGAGCTCAGTGTGTGAGTTCTTTTAAAAAGCTCATGAATATCCAACTATACATTATCCATTTGTTGTTCATTGCCTATGTCCACAAGAATCATCTTCAAACCATTCCAAAAAAATGTTTGCCACTGCTGGTTTTCCATTCATCGGTGCATTCTCACACTCCCCAGTTATGTTTTTACCTTCTAAATATCTAGTAGCATGTTCTTTGTAATCGAGTCCAAGAGATACCTGACTGCGGATGACAGGTTAACTGGTCTGTAGTTTACCATTCTCCAAATTCATCCTTTCTTAAACTGTTGGATAATATTTATAACCTTTACCTTATCCAGATTGGATAAATGCCTTTCGGGAATGTGTCAGAAAATAAAGTGAAAATCCGCGATGCAATCAACATGTCTATTGCTGCTTCCTCTGAAATTCTTGTATGAAGTACATCTAGACTGTCAGATTTATAAATACTCAATCCAGCTTTCTTTTCAAAGATGACCCCAACACTGATAAGAATGATCTTAGGCTTTACTTACACAAGTCCCATGGTCACTTGGTATTTCTGGGAGAATTTCTGGACATTCTTCCATGGAGATAGACACAAAGGAACTGTTTCTTTTCCCTGCGATTTCTCTGTAATCTGCAATAAATTATCCTGTCTGCACACCAACTGTTCCACATTTGACCTTGTTTTTATTTTTTTCATACATTGATAGACGCTTTTTAGCAGTCTTTATGTTTTTCTTCCGTTTGCATGCTTTTTCTCTTTCTGATTTTGGTCATCCTTTGCTGGGTCCTACATTTCTCTGAATCCACTGGCTTACTGCAACACTTGACATTTTTCTAAGCTGCTTCCTTTCATCGAATAGGTCGATGAAGGTGGGGTTGAAAGTGATAGTCCGAGAGGAGGGTGCACCAGATTGATAGGAAGGAAGGTGGACACATAGGAACATTCAAAAGGGCGGTGCTGACTTGGAAGGTTGGAGTAGGATAAGGTGGGATTAGGGGAAATGGGGAAATCAACTATGATCCCCTGTGGTTGGAGGGTCCCAAGGCAGAAGAGGAGGCTTTCTTACTCCAGGCTTCTGGTGGCTCCGGTTAGGCGATGGAGCAGGCCCAGGACTCTCATGTCCTTGGCAGAGTGGGAAGGGGAGTTAAAGTGCTCAGCCACTAGGCGATGGAGTTGTTCAATGTGGTTGTCCTAGAGATGTTCCCTGAAATGATCTACAAGTTGACCTCCTGCCTTGCCAATGAAGAGAAGACCACGTTGTCTTTAATGGATGCAGTAGATGAGGCGTTCTGTCTCCCTTCATTACCTTTCACTTTCAACCCCACCTTCATCTACCTATCGTAATCCCAGCTACCTCCCTCCTGCCGCACCCTCTTGTCATTTATCTCTCAGCCCCCTAGGCCCATAAGCTTCATTCCTGATGAAAGGCTTATGCCTGAAACATCGATTTATCTGCTCTTAGTATGCTGCCTGACTGTGCTTTTCCAGCACCACACTCTTCGACTCTGATCTTCAGCATCTGTCATCTCCACTTTCTCCTCACACCTTCATGGTCTGCATGACTCAGATTTCAAATGGTTACTTCAATTACAACAAAAACTGTCGTGTACTCAAACAGCATAAAAGAAAACCAATACATTGTGGTCACTGTTCCCAAAATATCCTTTCCAGCAAAATTTTCAATTCGCTCTTCTGATCACTCAACACTAATTCCTAAATAACCTGATCTCGAGCTCAGTGCTCAACATAATGTTCATGTAAACCATCTCACACGCGGTCATGAAATCCATTTTCCCAGCATTAGCATTCAGTTGGGTTAACACAGTTTAGATATAATGTAAGCAGTATATTATTACTGCAGTACCCACAAATGTGTATATCTCATTTCCTGTTTTATCATATGTCCAGCATTTGTATTGCAGCTTTCACTTTGAGATATAACTCCCATCAATGTTTGCTCCATCTTACTAGATTCTGTGGAATCTGAGCGATGTGGGCTCTGGAGAGATTAATAGTAGAGATCATCTCGCCACATCATTTATGATCTTCTCTAACTTTAATTTCTCCAGATCTCCCGTGATGCTGATGGAGTAGAGAAGGACAATGATCTTTCAACAATGCTCTGTATTCCCCCAGACAGCTGGGACTGCTCTAACCTGGGTGGGAACTTTACAACAGGCTGGTAAAATGTTGCTGCTGCTGTACAGGGTCTTAGTGAGATCACATCTGGAGTAGTGTGTACAGATTTAATCTCTTCAATGAAGAAATGATGTTGTTACATTGGAAGCAGCTCAGAGATGGTTCCTCAACTGATTCCTGCAATGAAGGTGCTAGCTTATAACGAAAGGATGATCAGGTTGATCCAGTAGCCATTGGAGTTTGCAAAAAATAAGGTGACCTTATTTCAACAAAGATGACAGATGTAGTCAACGAGTGAAGCGAATTACACAGATAGTGGAGGAACCATTCCGTTCTCCAGTGTGTTATGCAGGAACAACAGAAGGATATTCAAGCCTTCGACCCTGTTACACCAAAACAGGATGAGGCTATTCAGCCCCTGGAGCCTGATATACATTTACAGAAGGAGGCCAATCAGACATTCAACCCTGTAACAGTAGGACATGCTGCACCAGTATCCTGTTAAACAGCAACAGGATCAGTCCATTCAGCCTCCTCAAGTCTGTAACATAGGAACTGGAAGAGGTCACACAGTGACTGGAGATTGTTACACTGGGATAACATTCAGACCCACCGAGCCTATTGCAAGGGAATTGGATAAGGATAAAAACTATCTGAGACTTCTTTAATGAGAAAGGAAGAAGTAATTTCGACACGTGTCTGTTGTATGGGAACAAGAGAAGACCAATCAACCCCTCGGAACCATCTCCCGGATACATGAGAAGACCGTTCAGTATTTCGATGGAGAAGTATGAGAAGACCCATCAGCCCATCAAAATGTTAGAGAGCAACAGTAAGATTCCATAATCTCCCAATCCTCTAAAGGATCAAAATGGAGGAGGTCATTCTGGCCTTGGAGACGACAACATGGGAACACCAGAAAGACGTCAGCCCATCGAGTTTGTACACCAGCAGGATGGTGAGTCCATTCAGCCACACATGGCCCTTACACAGCAATTGGAGCAGATCTCTTAAAGCCTTGTGCCCATTAAATAGGAATTCAAAGAAAACGTGCAGGTTTTTGAAAGGGATGAACTTATAATAATGGGATACATTCGGGACTAAAGTGTAACAATAAACCATTGTAATTTAAGGCTAATTGTTAGAGTCCATTGTTCAGGACATTTGCAAAATTAAACCACAATCCGTCAGAGTCAACATGGTTTTACAAAGGACAATCAAGTTTGAATTGTTTGCTTGAGTTATTTGAAGATGTCACAAAAAAGGTGGATCGTGGGAGATGGAACATCTCTGGTCTTCCTGAAGGCATTGGATGTGTCATTTCTCCAAAGACGAAGTGGTAAGATCAGACAACATGGGTTTAGGAGTAATTTATTCGCTTGAATGGAGGATTGGTGAACCAACAAAATGCAGTCAGATGGAATAAATGTGTCATTTTATTTTGGCAAATGCAATTTGTGGGGTACCATTGATTTCAGTACTCATGCCTCAACCATTTGCGATCGATGGTATTACTGTACTCGGTTGATGGGATAGAAAATACAATGCCACATTTTCAGATGACTCTCACATTGGTGGGAAATTACTTTGGAATGACGACGCAAGAGATTTTAAAACTATATGGATAGGTTGCGTGAATGGGCCAAAATTTAGCAAGGAAAATTAATGGGAATAAATATGGGGCTATTCATGTTTGCCAGGATAATAGAAAGACAGATTATTATCTAAATGGAGAGAAAGTTCAAAGTGCTTAAGTGCAGAGGGATCTGGGTGTCTGCTTACATATCACAGAAAACCTGCCTGCAGTTACTGCAAGTAATGAGAAATGCAAGCATAATGTCAGTGTTTATTTATAAAAGGATAGAGTAGAAAGGTAGGGAGTGTTGCTGTAGCTATGTAAGGCATTAGTGAGGCTGCAACTGAAGTA
Source organism: Chiloscyllium punctatum (assembly GCF_047496795.1). Lineage (NCBI taxonomy): Eukaryota > Metazoa > Chordata > Chondrichthyes > Orectolobiformes > Hemiscylliidae > Chiloscyllium > Chiloscyllium punctatum. The sequence goes on along the minus strand of NC_092768.1, from coordinate 71,830,934 downwards.
TAGTTTGGGGGTCCGGCAGAATGAGGTGTTTCCATTGGAGGCAATTCAGAAGAGCTTCATTAGATTGATTCCATATTCGAAGTGTTTGCCTTATGAAGAGTAATTGAGCAGTTTAGTCCTATACTCTCGAGTTTATAAGAATGAAAGGAGATCCCATTGAGGTCTGTAACATTCTATAAGTAATTGAATGTGTAGATATGGAGTGGATTTTTTTTTCATGTGGCGCAATCTACAACAAGAGACTAGAGTTTTAGGATGGAGAGATGGCAGGAAAGTGGAACAGAGGCCGTGTTGACATCAGTGTCATCGAGGGGTTGGATTCCTCACAGATGCTCCTTGTTCTTTTTCAACCCTTCGACAGTGTTTCACTGGAATGGGGGAGGACTGGGTATCATACAGGAGCAGGCACTCAGGATAAATCCGTCTCAATCAGTTAGACAGAACATAACCAGTAGGGTCACTATTTACAATCGATATCAATGATCAGGAGGATGGAACAGATATACAGATGCTGAGTTTGGTGATGTCGCTGTGGTAAGCAAGAGAATAAATTATCAAGAGAGGGTGGAGAGTCTGCAAATAGATTCAGAGAGATAAAGGCAAGGGTTAATAGTTTGGCAGGTGGAATTTAACATGATATAACCTGTCATTTCATTTACAGGAATAATGGAAGGCAATATGTTACTGAAATGGAGAGAGATTACAGGGATTAATGATACTGTGTACTGGGGGGGTCACTCAGACCCGTGCAGACATGGGAGGGTTTGCTCCATCCCTGATCGTCTATTCCCAGACACCCCAAGTGACCCCATTGCTCTCCGTACACATGGAATACTTTGATGTGGTTGATTGGTGGTGGGGATGGTGTTTTGAAACTTGCATCAAGGGGACGGCCTTTATCCAAAATATATTCATTCCTTTCTACGTGGAGACCCGATGACGATGGGACTGGCTGACTGCTTCTGAATGAAGAGACGATGACTGCTGCCAGGACAGTGGGTATTCACCACATGATGTACTGTGATGGGCACGCTGTAACATTAATGGAATGAGAGAGAGCTCCTTCAGTTCCTCTACATCTCCGCATTGACATGGATACTTTGCAGATGCCATAGACACCATCGGGAATCCCACTATCCAGTATAGATACAACCGGCAGCTCCCTGCTGAGGGAGAAACAATCTATTTACCTCATCAACCATATATATCCTCCATCACCGAATGGTAACATTGATGTTGAGATACTGGGAGATGATGGATATGTCACCTAGTCCTGCCTGGAAAGTTCTGGATCATAGAAGCTGAATGAAACAGTGACCCTCACAGCCCCTGGCAACACCATCCTCCCCCTGGTGTGAGGCTGAAGGTCGTGTTGAAGGAGGTGACACCACTCTGTGACCAGCTCCTTGTTCAGTCAGGGTCCCCTCATACTTTGATCCTGGGTTAAGTGGAGTTTGGGAAATTGTTCCTGGAAAATCCGGGGTAGATACAGCAGATCCCTTTCCCCACACATACTCACTGTGTGATTTCAGAGCTTCCCCTCTCTGCAGCCTCTGCTCCATTTGTTGTTCATGTTACAGACCCAGATGCTGTAGCTACAGTCCCCGTGCTCCATCCAGAGTTGGGTCACCAAATCCTCAGATCTCCCTGAATGACTGAGGCAACTGACAGCACAACCTCCAGCAAAACATCCCTTGCCCCTCCACTAAATTTTCAATTGCAGAAGCCAGTCAGAAGCCCCTCGCTACAAGTGTTTTCGACCAGACCAGATTCCCTCAAAATATTCCCAGAAGGCCGTTTAGACCCAAACTTTTCCTTATTTTAAATATAGATGTGAAGTGTGTGTTCCAGTTATGTTGTGACTAGTCAAACCACTCAACATTGAGCAAAATATAATCTATTCAAATGCTTTAGTTAAAATACAATCAAAGAAAAGAACGTTTTGGGATAGCTTATATGTTGGAACACTTACACAAACAATAGATACCGTACCTGATTGGTTTACACCGCTTGGCACAAAGATATATTCAAATTCAGATCCTTACAGCAGTTTTCCAATCCAGAGGGAAACAAGATGAACAGAGATCTCAGAGAGAAAGGCAGCTGGGGATCACGTATTGAAACATCCAACACTTCTGGGATCCCCAGCAGCTTCTGAATGCTGCAGCTAAAAGTAAAATGAGGAAATCTGGTCTGGGAGAGCTGGCCACTGCCCTTCCATAGTTACCACCGTTTTAATGAAACCTAAAATCTCAGTTATTTATTTAAACTGTTTTCAGACAGCAGTTCTACACCTGTGCCTTTAACACCTCTCTTCAAAAGAAAACCCCAAGAGAAAATAACCTTTTTACAGTGATAGCATCCTCACAACTCCATCTTTAATAAAATAATCCATCAATACACAAAGGTGGATTCATTTTAGACATCCTACTCTTCCTCTATTAGTAGACTGAAATGCATATATATTACATTGACTCTGAGCATACAAATATTCACATCTATTTCGATTTCAGTCATTTTACTCCTGCCACAGAATGCCTTTGTCTTTCTTCATCCAAGTCTCCACACTTAGGTTTTATCGCCCTGTCGCCTGTATAGTTTCAAACTGAATGGCAGCAATAATAAGCTCAATCGAAACAGACTGGTATTTTTCTCCCTAAACTTAACCAAAAACTTTAAGGGGTTATGATCAGTGATAAAGATTTGTCTCAGGTATGTTATTGGCAATGTAAATCTGAAATGTTGCAACGCCAACACCAAGGCATCCTTCCCCATTGTGGAATAAATCTGTTGATGTTTCCACTGGACACTCCAGTCACACGTTACACAATGGAGCGCTTCTAATCTCTCCACTACTCCCTCTGAATGACATAGCTCCTCATGTCTCAGCATATAAGAATTACATGCTTCTGTACCTCTTAATGCTCTAACCTCTTTACCTGCTACTCCTGGCCTATGCCTGTAAACCTTAACAAGACCTCGCACATTCTTCTCCATCTCTCACAGAAACCAAACTTTGATGTCTGAACTCAATCATCATCATCAGCCATTTCAGCTTCTAATCTTGCCGTTTTAACTCTACTCTTCCACACGAGTTTTCACAACTGCAGGAAGTGAATAGTTGAACTTCTCCAAAATAAGAATCTTTCTAAGAGTGTTATAGGTTTGCTCTGTTTTTAATACCCTTACCACCTTTCAAAATTACTTTGTTTGATCCTTTCAAACTCAATGTGCGTTTAACCAGGGACCCTCTTTTAGATTCCTGTAACGCTGTATGTCAGTGTCTGGCCCAAGCTCATATACACTTCAGATGGCTTTCTACACACCTCATACTCCCCAGATACCTCCTCCGATAGGGATGCAAATACCTATCAGCTTTGGATCAAATAAATTCACATGGTCACTGGTGTCTGCATTTGTTTAGCCACTTTCTCAAATGAAATTCAAAAGGCTTCCCCATCCTTCTCATCAAATTTAGAGAATGCCTGGATGCATTTAAACGGAACCTCGTTAGGCCATTGGTTACAATAGGGTTGCTCAACCGCACTATCCTCCTCATCCCACCGACATTCTACCTTCATCTCCGCCTTCTATATCAACTTTCGTCTCTAACTGCTAACTTTTTAAGTTGAAACTCTCTGCTTTTCTTCTGTCCTTTTCTCTCTTTCTTCTTCGTTTCCCTTTCTTTTATTTCTACTTTTCATCATAATTCAAACTCTTTCAATTCCTTCTCAGGTTCAAAGACCATCATTTGAAATTGAATTCCAGCCATTTCCAAAGAGTCTGATGGCGGTTCCACTAAACGTAATTGCCGATCTATAGCTGTAATTATCTCTAATTTTCTCACAGACAATCGCAACCCCAACTCCAGGTTGTCTGTCAATATCGAAAACTTTACCATCATTACCTTTTGTAAAACCGCCAACTTCACTTTTCCACACCCAGAGAACTCTTAATGACTGAATCTTTATATACAAAATACTGTTTAAACCAACCGAATTCAACATCCAGAAAAAAGACACTATCAACTACCATACACGACCTTTGAACCCAATAGCCTCCTGGTGAATACTCTCCAGTGTCTGCATGAGCTTATTCTGGATGATTTGGTTTCCTCCCACAATCCAAAGATGTGTATGTCAGGTGCATTGGCCATGATAAATTGTTCATAGTTTTCAGGGAGGTGTGGGTTAGTTGCCTTTGTCGGGGTAAATGTGTAATAATAAGGTAGAGGAATGGGTCTGGGTAGGTTACTCCTCGGAGGGTTGGTGTGGACTTGTTGGGGAGAATGGCCTGCTTGCACACAGTAGGGTTTGTAATTCTAAACCCAATTTGGTATTATCGATTTAGAACCGGACAAGAGTCCCCAGTTTCCTACAGACCAACCAGACTGACTCAGACTAGTTTAAGAAGGTAGGTTGGATGCCAACCTTTCCTTATTTTAAAGGTAGATGGGAGTTGGATGTTCCAGATGTCAAACTATTCAAACCACTCACCATTAAGCAAAACACAATATATTTAAACACTCGAATGAAAATCCAATTAGAAATGAAGATGAATTTAGAATAATTTTTCTATTGGCAATCTTAACCGAATAATGGATACAGTACCTTCTACTAATGAACTGTTCCAATATATCAACATCCCATAAACACACCCCTTCGAAAAAAGGACCATTCAGACATGCATTCTTGAATACAGTACTCCAATCCAGGAGGAAACACCATCAAGTGAGGTTCCAGAGAGAATAGCAGCTGTAGATAATTTACTGAAACTTACAACCTTTTTGGGACCCCAAGCACTTGGTGATTGTTATAGCTACAATATAAAAACAAAACGAGAAATCCTGGTCTGTGCCAGCTGGCCATTGTTACTGCTATTTATTTAAAAACCCTAAAAGCCCCATAAGTTATTTACTTGAGCCGTTTTCAGTCGGCAGTTTTGCCTTTAAGATCTCTTACTAAAAAAAGGGAGAAAATAACCTCTTATTTAAAAAGTGACAGCATTGTCAGGCAATTTATATGCGTGGTCCTTTACTCAGTGGGCTTCCTTTTGTTACTAATCGCATGGTCACCTGAGAGGGACAGCCACAGGTACAGACCAAGTTACAAGGATGTTTCTCATAACTTCTGAAACACGCCTGCCCATGGACCATCACATGGGACATACCAGGAAGTGAACAACAGCTTGACACACCCCATTTCATTATTTCTGAGCTACACAATGCCAGCACTCGATACATTAAGGAGGCCAAAACCCAAGACCAGGGAAAGAAAGAAAGGGACAAGAGAATCACATTAAAGACAGAAACAGACAGTTAATTAACTGAAAAGATGTTGTGGAAATATGTGGAAAACGTCAGGGCAGTGGGACTAACTGGCGAAGTGAGATCTTCGAGAGTAAAATTACAAGAATGAGAACAATGAATAAAGGCATTGTCAGATCAGCTGGAATGGGTTGTTACATCAAATTCTGAATCTGCTTCACCGAACATCACAAACAACATAAACTGGGACAAGATGACAGCCCAGCATGGAGAGCTGTGCAGACCATGCTAGTGTGTTGCTCAGTAAACTGCACCATCTGCACAGCATGAGAGTATTGCAAACTTTGCTAACTATACTCGCAACAGATTTACTGCTTACAGTGGGAAGGTTTGCTCTCTCTGCGTGTGTGTGTGTGTGTGTTCATCAGAGACTAAGAGAGTGTATGTGTGTGTGTGCACGCGATTGGCGTGGTTGAGTGCAAAACTCATTGCTTGAGAAGGAACGCACATGGAGGAAATTATTTTAAATACGAACAACAGGCAAGCTTTTTGTTAATCAGTAGAGAGAACGAGAGAAGATTCATGGACAGATGAGTTAAAATGTTTGAGAATGTTAAAATAAAGGCATCGAAAGACACAATAGCAATATCCATCGGCGTGCAAATGAATGACAGATGGATAGGAGTTTGGTGTGAGGTTGAATCAGATTTGCTTCAGCAGGTTTGAAGCCCGGAGTGTCAGCAGCAGATTATTGGCTTCATTAAGACTGTATTTCATAGCTCAAGGTTCAAACAGCAGATGGAATAAACCAGTGAGATATGTTCTGGAGTGGTGAGTATTTCAAGTTAGAAATGTTCAGGGTATGGTGTCAAGAATCAGCTCATAGTCAAAGGGATCTCCCACAGTTGTGACCTGACTGCTTCAGCTGCAGATATTAGCCAGGAATGGGATGGAAACAGTGGAAGGAAGTGGAGTTTGTAACCAGAAGAGTAGAAAGTGACCTCCATGCTCTTAACAGTAAAGGCAATGAGACAATGCATTGTGGTTCTCCCCTGAAACTGAATAGTTCAACATAGAGACCCGTGAGTAACACTGCCAGAGCAGAGAACGAGACAGCAATTGAACACCTTCATTGATGCAGTTAGTAGTGGTCTGTAGAGTGAATGTCTGGATTGTGAGATTCAACAGGAACAATAACAGTGGCAGGAAGTGTAGACAATATGAAATAACAATAATACACTCATGACTGGTTTATAGAAAACAAAATCTGGATAGTGACACTCACCAGGAACACCAACGATAGCCAGGAAGGGATAATAAAAGGATTGAATAATGAGAAGAGCGATATAGATCCGCAATGATAATGACATCCAATCAAATTCAGAAAGATACCAAACATAATCGGAGAAGCTCCTGTATATTGTTGGAATATTCCTGTCTAATGTTCTCAGATTCTGATCCATTGTTGGAATATTTCAGTCTAATGTTCTCAGATTCTGATCCATTGTTGTAACATTCCAGTCTAATGTTCTCAGATTCTGATCTCTCCTCCCCTCTCTCTGGATCTGCTGATCCCTGTCAGTGCTGTCAGTGATGCTCCCGCTCATGTTATGGGTTGACACATTGAACGGAGCCCATTTATCATTAAAAGATGGAAAGCTTCCACTGAGATAATTAGAATCCATGGAGATTGGCATTAATCACAGTCACTGAACAAATAGGCTCAGTTCACCAATTCATCACTTTTCATTTACTGGTTTTGGACGGAATAGATAAGGTTGCTGAGGGATGGACCATAAATCTTTCAATATTTTTAATCTTTTTTCCCCTTGTATATTAGAGTATTAACAGAACACTGCAGCGGTCTATATATGTTCCACTCTGTTTATGAAAATAGGCAGTTATAAAATGACAGATCTGCTGCATAAAAAAAAAACGTCTGGTGGGCAAGTTTCTAGATACCTGAAACAAAGTATGGTACTCATTGACCAGTGTGAGGATACTCCTGGTTTTAATGTCCTGTTTTCAAATCCTTTCATAACCTTTAGTCAGACCATTGAGACTGCTGCTCAGTAACAGGCCAAAGCAATTCTGTCCCTATGGGCCCCTTACAGAGGGATAGGAGAAGGCCATTCAGCCCATATTAACCTGTTTCTACTTGAAAAGGTGGAAAGTTGGAATATTGGCACATTTTGCCAACAGAATCATTCAAAACAAAGAGATTTGTCACTGCAGCTGTATGAGGTGTCACTGAGAGGGCACCTGGAGTACATTGTGTTGTTTGTGTTTCTGTAACTGAAAAGGAATGGGTCTCCATTAGGTACAGTTTACCGGCTGCTCGTAATCCACAGGTTGCTGTGTCTCCGATCTGTTACACAGGGACAGGAGGAGGCCATGCAGCCTCTCGAGTGTGTTTAGAAGAACAGGAGGAGGCCATTAAGCCTCTTGGGTCTATTACAGAGGGACAGCATTTCCAGTGTAATACAGAGGGACAGGATGAGCCTATTCAGTCTCTCGAGCCCGTTATAGAGGCACAGGAAGTGTTTATTTAACTTTCAAGTTTGTTATGCATAAATATTAGTTTTAAATTAATTATGTAATCGGAAATACCTGATGTCAACATAAAAGTTCTAACTTTGAACAAGGCCAATTTTGAAAGTGTTCGGTGAGCCCTGTGAAAGGCTGATTGGAACACCCTATTCACAGGGAAAGGGATGGTTGGAAAATGCAAGGCCATCAAAACTTGGTTTCAGAGTAAACGTGTTCCTATTAGTGAGATGGGCAAGGCTGGTGGGTGCAGGGAGTGCTGGATGGCTAGATATATTGATGTTATGGTCAAGGTAAGGAAGGAGGCGTATGTTAGGTAAACAGAGCTGAGATCAAGTGAATCCCGAGAGGTGTATAAGGGCAGCAAGTGTATCATCAATCGGGAAATCGGGCCAGAAAAATGTGGACAAGAGATTGCTTTAGAAATTGGGTTAATGAGGCATTGAACAAATTCTACAAATCCTTCAATGGCAAAAGATTAACTAGGGAGACAATAGGGCCCCTTAAAGATCAGTAAGGCTACCTATTTATGCAACCACAATAAATTTGAGGGATACTAAACAAGTATTTCTCCTCAGTATTTAATGTGGAGGAGGTTACAAGAGCGAGATAATGAAGAAATATGCAATGATACCTTGAAAAGTGTCTATATTACAAGGAGGTGTTGGACATTTTAAAACACATAAAGGTGAACTAATCCCTGGGACCTGATCAGTTGTATCCCAGATGTTTGCGGGAAGCTAGGAAATAGATTGCTTATGCATTTTGCTGATGTATTTGTAACATTGATTTTCACAGGTGAGGTGTCAAAAGACTGGAGGGCTGCTAACATAGCGCAATTATTTAAGAAAGTAAAGAAAAAACAGGTAACTCTAGATCGGTGAGCATGACGTCAATGGTGACTTAATTGTTGGAGGGGATTTCGAGGAAAAAGATCGATATGTATTTGGAAAGACAAGGACTGAAGAGGGCTATGTACATTGGAGATCACGTCTCACTGACTCGGTGGAATTTTTTGAGGATGTGATGAAGATGATTGATGAAGACAGGCCAGTGGATGTTGCCTTTATGGAATTCAGTAAGACAACCACAATGTTCTACAAGGTAGAGTGGTTAACAAGGTCAGACTGCCTGGGATCCAAAGAGAACTCGCCATTTAGGTCCAAACTTTTCTTGAATATTGGAGACAGGGCGTGACAGTGACATTTGTTCATTAAACGTGGAGACCTGTGACCAGTGGCGTGCCGCAAAGATCAATAGGGGGTCCACTGCCTTTTGTCACTGATACAAATCATTTACATTTGAGGATATGAAGTATGGTCAGTAAGTTTGTAGATAATACCAGATTTGGTGGTGTCGTCGACAGTGATGAATGATCTCTCAGACTATAATGGGACTTTGTTTAGGTGAGCCGAGGAGTGGCAGATAGAGTTTATTTTAGTGAAATGTGAGGTGTAGCATTTTGGCAAAAAATATCAAGGCAAGACATGTAGGTAGGGTCCTGTCGAAAGCTGCCAATCAAGGAGAATTCCATAGAAGTTATCGAATCCCTACAGTGAGGAAACAGGCTTTTCGGCCCATCGAGGCCACACCGACCCTCTAAACAGTATCCCACTAGACAAACCCCTCCCCTATCCCTCTGAGCCTGCATTTTCCATAGCTAATCCACCTCTCCTACACATCCCTGGGTACTTTACTCAATTTAGCATGGCCGATCTACCGTTATCTGTATATCTTTATACTGTCGGAGGAAAACATAACATCCGGAGGAAACTCATACAGACACGGGGAGAATGTGCAAACTCCACACAGGCAGTCATTCAAGGATGGAGTTAAACCCAGATCGCTGCGCTCTGAAGCAGCAATGCGAGTCACTGAGCTACTGTGTCACCTTGTGGGGCAGTTTTTCTGTTCCTTGGAATTGCCGTCACAGGTAGACAGCGCAGTGAAGAAGGCACTTGGTGATCTTCCCTTTATTGGTCCGTGCTTTGTGTCTAAACATTTTCACGAGGCGTTGCATCTGTACAGGACATTGGTTTGATCACTTTTGTAATATTGCCTTTAATTCCAGTTTCCCTGCTGTCGGAAAGATGTTGTCAAACTTGAAAGGGTACAGAAGAGATTTAAAATATTGTTGCAGGTGTTGGAGGGTTACAGCTACAGGGAGAGTTTGAATAGGCTGGGGCTATTTTCAAGTGTTGAGGCTGAGGGGTGATCTTAAAGGGGTTTATAAAATCATGAGGGAAATAGATAAGGTAAACAGTCAACGTCTTTTCCCAGGATAGGCGAGTCCAAAATTAGAAGACAAAGGTTTAAGGTGAGAGGAGAAATATTTTAAAAAGGGACATGAGGGACAACATTTTCACACAGAGACTGCTGTGTGTATGGATTGAACAGACAAAAGAGGTGGTGGAGGCAGGTACAGTTACACCATTTAAAAGGCATTTGGATGGATACATGAATGGGAAGGGTTTAGAGGGAGATGGGCCAAGTGCTGGCAAGGGGGACGAGATTTATTTAGGATATTTGGTTGGCATAGACGACCGGACTGAAGGATCGTTTTCTGTACTGTACATCTCTGAGACTCTATTGCCATTTGAGTGTATAACACAGGAACAGGAGGAGGCTACTCAGCTTCTGAATTCTGTCAGTCAGATTGTTTGCTCATTTACTGAGAGCAAAATACAAAAATACATCATTCAGACTTTGATGGTGATTTACAGAATCAGGAGAATTGCTTTTAGTCAACAGAAGCTGTAATGAATGTGAAGAGGCCATTCAGTCCCTCAGTTCCATTCCACAGGAGCAGGAGGTGAGCACAGAGCTATTGGAGCCTGTTACACAGGACCAGGAGGAGGACATCCATTTTCACAGACTTGGGATCAGGAAGCAGTCATTCAACTGCTTGAGAATGGGACACAGGAACAGCTGGGAGTCATTCAACTGCTCGAGGCTGGGACACGGGAACAGGAGGGAGTCACTCAAATGCTCGAGACTGGAACACAGGAAGAGAAGGGTGTCATTCAACTGCACGAGGCTGGGAAGTAGGAACAGGAGGGAGTCACTCAACTGCTTGAGACTGGGACATGGGAACAGGAGGGAGTCACTCAACTGCTCGAGACTGGGACACAGGAACAGGAGGGTGTCATTCAACTGCTTGAGACTGGGACACAGGAACAGGAGGCGGGCATTCAACTGCTTGAGACTGGGACACAGGAACAGGAGGGAGTCACTCAACTGCTTGAGACTGAGACACAGGAACAGAAGGGTGTCATTCAACTGCTTGAGACTGGGACACAGGAACAGGAGGGTGTCATTCAACTAATTGAGACTGGGACACAGGAACAGGAGGCAGTCATTCAACTGCTTGAGACTGGGACACGGGAACAGGAGGGAGTCACTCAACTGCTCGAGACTGGGACACAGGAACAGGAGGGAGTCACTCAACTGCTCGCGACAGGGACATAGGAACAGGAGGGAGTCATTCAACTACTTGAGGCTGGGACATAGGAACAGGAGGGAGTCACTCAACTGCTTGAGACTGGGACATGGGAACAGGAGGGAGTCACTCAACTGCTCGAGACTGGGACACAGGAACAGGAGGGTGTCATTCAACTGCTTGAGACTGGGACACACGAACAGGAGGCGGGCATTCAACTGCTTGAGACTGGGACACAGGAACAGGAGGGAGTCACTCAACTGCTTGAGACTGGGACACAGGAACAGAAGGGTGTCATTCAACTGCTTGAGACTGGGACACAGGAACAGGAGGGTGCCATTCAACTGCTTGAGACAGGGACACAGGAACAGGAGGGTGTCATTCAACTGCTTGAGACTGGGATACAGGAACAGGAGGGAGTCACTCAACTGCTCGATACTGGGACACAGGAACAGGAGGGAGTCACTCAACTGCTTGAGACTGGGACATGGGAACAGGAGGGAGTCACTCAACTGCTCGAGACTGGGACACAGGAACAGGAGGGTGTCATTCAACTGCTTGAGACTGGGACACAGGAACAGGAGGGAGTCACTCAACTGCTTGAGACTGGGACACAGGAACAGAAGGGTGTCATTCAACTGCTCAAGACTGGGACAAAGGAACAGGAGGGAGTCACTCAACTGCTCGAGACTGGGACACAGGAACAGGAGGGAGTCACTCAACTTCTCGAGACTGGGGCACAGGGACAGGAGGGAGTCACTCAACTGCTTGAGACTGGGAATGGGAACAGGAGGGAGTCATTCAACTGCTTGAGAGTGGGACACAGGAACAGGAGGGAGTCACTCAACCGCTTGAGACTGGGACACAGGAACAGGAGGGAGTCATTCAACTGCTTGAGACTGGGACACAGGAACAGGAGGGAGTCATTCAACTGCTTGAGACTGGGACACAGGAACAGGAGGGAGTCACTCAACTGCTTGAGACTGGGACAGAGGAACAGGAGGGAGTCACTCAACTGCTTGAGACTGGTACACAGGAACAGGAGGGAGTCACTCAACTGCTCGAGACTGGGACACAGGAACAGAAGGGAGTCACTCAACTGCTCGAGACTGGGACACAGGAACAGGAGGGTGTCATTCAACTGCTTGGGACTGGGACATGGGAACAGGAGGGAGTCATTCAACTGCTCGAGACTGGGACACAGGAACAGGAGGGTGTCATTCAACTGCTTGGGACTGGGACATGGGAACAGGAGGGAGTCATTCAACTGCTTGAGACTGGGACACAGGAACAGGAGGGAGTCACTCAACTGCTTGAGACTGGAACACAGGAACAGGAGGCGGTCATTCAACTGCTTGAGACTGGGACGCAGGAACAAGAGGGAGTCTTTCAACTGCTTGAGACTGGGACACAGGAACAAGAGGGAGTCACTCAACTGCTTGAGACTGGGACACAGGAACAGAAGGGAGTCACTCAACTGCTCGAAACTGGGACACAGGAGCAGGAGGGAGTCACTCATCTGCTTGAGACTGGGACATGGGAACAGGACGGAGTCAAAAACTGCTCGAGACTGGGACACAGGAACAGGATGGAGTCATTCAACTGCTTGAGACTGGGACACAGGAACAGGGAAAGGAACAGGAGGTCGTCACTCAACTGCTCGAAACTGGGCCACAGGGAAATCTCTAGGCTAGTGAGGCCCCAGGATCCTGTTACACAGGAACAGGAGTAGCTGACTCACTTCCCACTAGTATGGGACATTGGGAGAGAAGAGGAGTTTGCTTGGAACAAACATAAATACATGAACAAGTTGGATTAGTGGTCCATTCAATCCTGCCCCACCATTCACTAAGACCACGGCTGATCTGATTGTGATTTCCTCATTCCATTTTACGGAGACTGTCCTCTCTGCAGCCTCTGCTCCATTTGTTGGTCATGTTACAGACCCAGATGCTGCAACAATAGTCACCATGACTCATCCAGAGGGTCGGGTCTAAGGATGAGTCTGGATTTGAAGGATCCAATCACAAGAATGAAAACACAAAATAAAGGTATTGCCAGATGTTTAGTTCTCTCACATTCGCAATCAAACTCACATAAACAGCCCATCCATAATGCATTCGGGATGGAGCACTGTGTAGATATGGCTCGTGTACTGCTGAATGCAACCCAACAATATCCAGAATGGAACTCTGTGCAGCCCACACCAATACTTGATCTATATTCCTGGGATAAATGTCCAGCGTGGGGAGAAGTGCAGACCTCACTGGTTTATTCATATATAAACACAGGTTGTTCCAGTTTTCGGTAACACTGTGTTAGATCACTGCCCAGTGTGGGGAAACTTGCTGGAAGTGACAGGATGTGCAGCTCCCATCCAGTTACAGCAGCATATCTCCACTGTACCTTGACAAGTTTTGATGCAGATGTGAAAATCATTGCAAGGGAGAGATGTAAATGAAAACAGTTGAAACACCAATAGTTCTGATTAAGGCGAGTATCCTACAAGTAGTTAAAGATGAAATAACTGAGGTATTATCCGATGAGGTTCTGTGAATGGTACAAGGAAGTAAGAGGAGGTTCATGATGTTGTAGTGGTTGTACTATAAGCCTCCAAATCATCAATGGGAATTAGAGGAACAAATATGCAGGGAAACTGGTGAGGGTAGCAGGAGCATTAGGATTGTCATAATAGGTGATTTAAATTTTCCTAACATAGACTGGGACATCCAGATGGTTAAGAACTTCGATGGAACGTAATTTCTTAAGTTTGTTCAAGAAAGTTTCCCAAGCAGTAAATAAAGGGTCCGACACGGGAAGGGACAAACTGTTGTGAAATAGGGATGGATAGGTGACGGTGGTAAAGTGGGGGAGTATTTTGGGAAAAGTAACTGGCGTTGTAGTAATTTTAAAATAGTTATGGGAGAGACCAAATTGGTCCACAGATTCAAGTTCTGAATTGGGCCAAGGCATATTTTGTTGGAATTAGACAGAGGATTGCAGGGGTTAATTGGAGTAGTTTGTTTTCAGGTAAAAGGATATTAGTCACGAGGGAGGGCTGTAAAAGTGAGATAGCTCGAGTTCAAGGTTTACATGTTCCTGTGAGGGTGAAGGGAAAGTGAGGCTGGAAGAGAAAACCCTGGATGACAAGAGATATTACGGCTCTAGCCAGCAAAAAGGAGGCGTGGTTCAGGTACAGGCAGCTGGAATTAAGGGAATCCCTGGAGGTATACAGGGGATACAGGAGTTTACTGAAGAAGGAAATCAGGAAGGCGAAAAGGGAGTATGAGATAGCCTTGGCTGAGAAGATTAGGGTGAACCCAAGTTCACTATAGTAAAGAAAAAGAACAACTAGAGACAGAATAGGACGCCTTAAAAACCAAAATAGGCAAGCATGTGTAAAACTACAAGAGAGGTTGAGGTCCTCAATTTCCCCTCTGTGTTTCCCATGAAGAAAGACATGAAGATCCTGTGACCTTTGGGAGGTTAATTGTCATATCTTGGTACTGTCGAAATCACAGTAGAGGTGCTGCTGGACATATTAGAGTGCACAAAGTCAGGAAAATCTCTCGGTCCTGAACAGATATATCCAAGAGCACTGCAAGAGGTGAGAGAAGACAGGGGCCAAGGTCCTGGAAGACTGGGCGGTAACAAATATATAGTGCCCTTCTTCAAGAAGGGCTGCAAATAAATGCCTGGGAAATACAGACCAGTAAGCTTCACATCTGTTTGCGGTAAACTACCTGAGAAGGTTCTGAGATACAAGATATGCATGCATTTGGAAAGACAGAGTTTGACTTGAAGCAGTCAGCATAGCTTTGTGCGTGGCAGATCATGCCTTACAAATTTTATTAGGGTTTTTTAAGGAAGTGACCAGGAAAGTTGTCGAGGGCAGGGCGGTCAACATAATCTATATGGATTTCAGTAAGGCCTTTTGTAAGATTCCACATGAAAGGCCGCTCTAGAAGGTTAGATCGCACAGACTCGAAGGTAAGCTGGCAATTTGGTTACGCAATTGGTTTGACATTATAAAGCAAAAAGCTATGGTGGAGGTATGCTTGTTGGACTGGAGGCCTGTGACTAGTGGAGTGCCTCAGGGGTCCGTACTGTCCCCATTGCTGTGTGTTATCTAGATCAATGATTTAGACGAGAGTGCACAATGCAGGTTAGTAAGTTTGCAGATGGCACTAAAATATTGAATGGTACAAGGAAGTAAGAGGGGGTTAGTGATGTTATAGTGGTATTGTTTACAGTGAGCAACATTATCAGAAATTGCAGCACTACCTTGATCAGCTGGGGAAGTGGGCTGAGAAAAAGCAAATGGAGTTTAATATAGATAAATGCTACATCTTTCATTTTGGAAAGTCAAATTCAGGTGGGAGTTTAATGGTGAATGAGAGGGCCTTGAGGAGTGTAGTGGAACAAAAGGATGTTGGATATCAGGTGCATGGTTGTCTGAATTTGAGTCGCAGATATACAGGACAGTGAAGAAGGTTGTTGGCACACTGGCCTACATCAGGGCATTGAGTATAGAAGTTGGGACGTTCTGTTGCCGTTGTACAGGATGTTGGTAAGGCTGCAGTTGGAGTATTGTGTTCAGGTTTGTTCACCTTGCCCTAGAAAGGATATTATTGAACGAGAAAGAATGTACAAGAAATTTACAAAGATGTTTCCTGGGCTAAAGTGTCTGCGTTATAGGGAGAAGTTGGGCAGGTTAGAACATATTTCCTAACAGCGTAGAAAACTGAGGGGGATTATATTGAAGTGTACCTCTTATCAAATCATGAGAACCATGCATAGGGTGAATATTTCAATTTTTTTTGCAAGGTTGGGAAGCCAAGGACTAGAGGACATCTGTTAATGTTTGGAGGGGACAAAAATAAAAAGGAACCTGAGGGTCAACGTTTTTACACAGACTGTGTTTTGCCTTTGGACTGAGCTGCCAGTGGAAGTGGTTGAGGTGGGTACAATAACAACATTAAAAAGGTATTTGGATAAATACATGGATAGGAAAGAAGCAAGGGCAGGGAATTGGGGTGAGTGTGGATGCACATTTTGGTCGGCATCTACCAGTTGGGCCGAAGGACCTGTTTCCATGCAGTAGAATCATATGACTGTAAACATGTGTGTTTCAGGATAGAGACAGAGAGGGACAGACTGAGAAAAAATGTCATGGAAAGATATGTTCACAGGTTTTAGAATGCTGATATGAAGACATTTCGATAGTATCATGCAACACGGGTCAGTATTATGAAGAATTATGAGTGAATGGAATAATGCTGTGAGTTCAGGCGATGGGGAGTTTTGAATGAGCATTTGTTCTGCAACTTTGTAACTGGGAGTGAGGACAGCAGAGTGTTCGGCTCATTGAACTGTATAAAGCAGTAATTTGTCTCAGTGTCATTTTCATTGAGTGTGACAGAGGGATTGTCTGTACGAAGCTGAGCTAGTTTCCTGGTGCTGTCCTATCGAACTCACCTCATTAAATACCACCCACCCCACCCACCTCTCATTGAATGCCAGCCCGATTCTCCCACCCATCATGATTGGAGGTACTCACAGTCGCCAGGATTTCCCTAGATATTCCATGTTCCCTGTCACTGGTGCCATCTTTAAAAGGCCAAGGGGCACACGGCTAAGTTTTCTCAGTTTGGAGCTGCCCTGTACAGTTTACCCCGATCATGGCAGATAGTTTGTTGACGGTGCATGGTGTGCATAGTGGATGGGCTAGTGCAGAGAGGGGCCATTGCCTTCCCAGAGGGGGCCATACTACCAGACCCACCGAGCATGGTCTGTGCTCACCACCAAATTCAATGCAGCATCTGCGGCCTGAAGAAATATCCAGCAAAACAGGACAAGCATCAATAACCTTCCCCGCTCTGTCAGGGTAATTGGTCTCTCTACTCCCTCACACTCATTGTATATCTGTTATAGCACGACCAAGGCTCATGCTCCACCACTCTCACTGCCACATGCAACAGCTTCGCGCTCTCTCTCTCTCGCCTTTGTAATACCCCTCACACAGTTAGAGAACATTCTGGAGAACACCGAATATGGAATGTTCCAGATAGTGTTCCAAATAATGCCCAGTTTAAGGAAAATTAGCAGTGCCCCAGTGTGTAACCACAAAAGAGGAAGGAGTAGAGATGCACGTTTTCCAAATCACACATATTTCAAACCATGTTGAGGCCATTCAGCCCTTCAAGTGTGCTCTAGCATTTAATAACTTCCCAGCTGATCTGGTGCTTTTCTCAGATACAGGAGCTTTCAGTCATTCAACCCTCTGCGTTCCTGTCACTGTCCAGACGGCACTCAGGCACTTTTACCCCAATTATCTTCAAGCGCCTGCTTGAGGGCATTTCTGATGGAACGCGCTCTCCTAACAGTATATTCCATCAACTGTATACTTTCATGCAACAGTCAGCATGCTTTACACAGACCAAACAAAAATATACTTTTATTTTATGGTTATAGATATCCAATCACACTGTGTAATTCTGGTTATTTCAGTTGACTCACCATAATGATATTAAACCAAAAACAACTTCTAAACACGTCTTGTTATAAAATACAATTTCGAGCAGAGAATGTTTTTACCCTTGCTGGGCCCAAGGGCTTTTATCCACACTGTAAGGATTCTACTAATTATAAATCACTCAAGTAAGACACACCCCTTGCTGCCCACAGTTTAAACCTGGAATCCATTATCACAGGATGCTAATTATAGGGGTAAGAAACATGATTTTGACTGTATTGCCCTCAATGTGACGAATTGTCATTCATGCTTTAACAGTCTTGATAATTATTGAGTTATGACAATACTCCATAAATGTTATATCCGTTATCTGAACTGTACCACTTTCCTTGTTATGAGTGCTTCTCTTGCCCTTTGTCTGTGACTGTTTCTGTGTGTAACACTTACACAGTCTCCCACTCAGTTGGCTGGACGGCACGTTTGTGATGTAGAGGGAGGCCAACAGCGAAGGTTCAGTTCCTCACACTGACAGAGGTTACCAAGAAGCGGACGCTCTCTCAACCTCACCCCATCAGCCGAGATGTGGTGACCCTCAAGATAAACCACCATGAGTGGACTGTGTAATGAGAGTTCTTTGGGACTCTATTCTATCAATGTTAGCATTTTAATACTTTTAAAAATATCTTTATTGAAAAAGAGAATTTTAATTTTATAATAAATCAATAACAACACAACTCCAGTAACTGATCTAAATTGCACCCATGTGCATGTACATACAAAACAAGTTAAAAAAAATAAACAGACAGAAGGAAAACAAAAATTAACAGTAAATAATGAATAAATAATACTGCTCAGTGTAACAAAATGATAGCTCTCGTTCTTCAAGAGCATTAGCTGATATCCCTTTTTATGTTCATTATTCCTCCTCTTTGGATATAAGATTCATTAGATAATATTGTCATGGCTGTATAAAAGCCCTTCTGAGAGTGGCAGATAAGCCTGTATCAAGGTAATTCAAAAAGGTCTGCCATGGTCTTATATAAATCTCTGTTTTTGGTGCACCATGCTGGTGAGAAAGGCCAAATGGATATTCTCCATGAAGAGCTGACGACGACCCAACAGACCCGGGCGGGGGGTGGGGGAGGGTGTTGGGTTTTTTTTTTTTGGGGGGGGGGGTGATTCAGACACAACAGAATGCTTTTCCTAGCACAGAAACTAAGGATATTTTTTCACTTGTGCATCTGTGTAAAGTACCCTGGGCAGGCCCAGGAAAAGAGAAACCAGGTCCATCTCCAATTCAGTCCCCTCGACTCACTCTATCACACCTAACACATTGGTCCAATATTTATGAAGCCTGCAGCAGGACCACATGCAATGTGTAAGAGTGCCTGTAGTCATTCTGCATTTCGGACATGCTGAAGATAATCCCATTTTGAATTTTGGGAGATAATCTAAGGTCAGATAGGCCCTATGAAGAATTTCCAACTGCATGGAAAGGGTCCTATTACAGATGAAATTCTTCGAGCATTTTCACAAATATCCTCCTCTGGCTCCGAAGTGTTCTGAACCCCCAACTCTCTCTCGCAGACATCACAAAGCTGCACAGTTTCGTCTGAGGGGACACTCTCCAACTAATGATAAAGGGTACTGTGGGAGAGTGTATTCTAAGCAATAAGCACCCTCTTCTCTCTATTGGATCTGTAAGAGTCTGGTAAAAGTGTGTTTTTTAAAATCAAATCTCTGATCTGGAAAAGAAAGAGAAGAGGTCTCTACTAGCCAGTCCATACATACGAGTTATTTGATCAAATGACATCATTGTTTCTCCCTCAAAAAGCACGAGGTGCCTCAGTAGTGAGCATTGCTGCCTCACAGCACCAGGGTTCCGAATTTGGTTCCGGCATTGGGTGCCTGGCTGTGTGGAGTTAACATATTCGAGGCCTGTCTGTGTGGGTTTCCTCCCACAGTCCAAAGATGTGTTGATTAGATGAATTGATTACTGATAAATCACCCATAGTGTTCAGTGATGAGTAGGTTGGGTCATTAGTCAGGGGAAATATAGGATGGTACGGGAATGGGTCTGGGTGGGCTACTCTTCAAAGGGTCAAAGTGGACTTGCTGGGCCCAAGGGCTTTAATCCACACTGTAAGGATTCTACTAATTCTAAATCACTCAAGTAAGACACACCCCTTGCTGCCCACAGTTTAAACCTGGAATCCATTATCCCAGTATGACAACCCGGCATACCAATTATAGGTGTAAGAAACATGGTTTTGACTGTATTGCCCTCAATCTGACGCATTGTCATTCATGCTTTAACAGTATTGATAATTATTGGGTTATTACAATACTCCATAAATATTCTCATTTTGTCTAAGACCAGCAGACCAATAAGGGTTCACTTTGTCTGAGAGGGTTCAATATCTAATCCTATTGACGCCGAGTCATCAGCGGCCCAGGCACTAACATAGGATAAAAAAGACCTGAATTCATAGCTTTTAATCTGGGAGATCTACTCCCCACAATGTGGGGCAGTTAAAATTTGGTTAGCTTGATAGAGAGTCGCTTATGGTTCCTAAATGTCTGTCTGGGAACCATAAAAGGAAGCTTTCACACGGGTTACAGTAAATGAGGAAGAACATTCATTTTAAGAACAGCTATCCGACCTAGCCAGGATATTGGAGGTGCCTCCCTTCTTTGAAGGTCTTGTTTAATTTTTCAAACAAATAGACATAGTTCCTGTTAAATAAATGATCAAAAACGGATGTAATGAATATACTGAAATAGAGAAACCTCCCTCCCCCCACCCACCCCCGTCCATTTAAAACAAAAACAGGATTTACCCTCAAAATCTGGTATTTCCCTAAGGCCTCCCATAGGCATGGCCTCCAACTTTGTAAAATTAATCTTAAAGCCAAAACGGTGACGAGCGAATTAATGCATTGCATCACGTGAGCTGCCGAAATTGCGGGATTTGACAAAAACATAAGACCTTCATCTACAAACAACATAATCTTATGTGACTTCTATCCCATTACTGGGGCAAGTATGTTGGGGTAATATTCCCAATTGTGCAGGATGCCAGCGAACCTAAGATTGTTTCAGGGATGGGGAAGAGATCAACCCTCGTGTGCTATTTATGCGGGTTCAAGAAGAAAATAAAATCTCTTCTTGTGAAGTCGAACTGCCTCCAGACATCCACCAGCTCTGATTCTGCACACAAATCCACTAATTAAGTACATTATAACGAGGGTATTGGGGACCTTTGGTCATTCTGTCCACAATGGGGTGCATAAGACAGTTGAAATATCCTCTACAACAATGTGCCACGATGCAAGATAACTTAATTTGGGAAATGCATCTACCAGGATTTTCAGCGGGTGCACTGGGTGGCAATTCAAAACACTGTATTAATTCCTATAGTTCAAGGTTTTGAGGATTATGATCCTTCCATGAGTGTTTAATGCAATCTAGTGATTTAAATGGAAGATTCTTACAATCCATTCTGACTTTTCCCCTACTCGTAGTATTAAAAGACGCGAAATAAACCCGATCAAAGCCGCCCTGCTGTAACATCAAATGTTCCTTGTCATCACGGTGCATCTCCTGCAATAGGCAACAACCACCCTCTTTGATTTTAAGACGAGAAATTACATTTTTCCTCTTGACTGGCAGATCACTGCCCTTAATGTTTCAAGTACACTATTTAACCACATTATAATCCATAACACATTGCAGCAACATTTGAATTCGAGAGAGTTTCACATCGAATTACACATCGCTGAACATTAATGATAAAACACTCAGCGACCCTTAAAACGATACAAACTATTACTACTACAACTAACAAGCTCGCAAAACTTTCCAAAGCTAAACACATAAAAAAAAACAACGAACGAAACAAAATCCCAAGTGCCAATGACACGTTATATGGAAATTTACCCCGCCCCTTGGAGGCGCTTACATATCCCAAAACTTTATCTTCTCCCCCCGACAAATATGGCATTCAGGGCAATTCATAACAAAAACCAGGCTTCAACTGTCCTTAGGTCAGCAGTTTGTCATCACAACTACTTTTGTAACTCCCTCCAGCTTGAGCCACACCTCCGACACAAGCAAAGAAAGAGAAAACAAGTAGTAATACTAATGAAGAAGTTAAAAGTGTGCACTCTACCCATCCCCGACTATAATTCAACACTGGTTAATACCAGAAAAATCCAACAAAATTTCTTTAAGGGAGAAACATGATTATCTCAACATCCAGCTTTCTTTAAAATATCCACAAAGTTTTCGCTTTCTCTGGAGAATCAGACGAGATCATTGACCCATTCAAAGCAATACAGAGCATAAGGAATACTGAATCCCGAGTTCACTTACTCTTCTCTTGATATCATCAAAAGATTTCCTTTCCTGAATCACCGATGTTGAAAAGTCATAAAAGAACATAATCCTGGAGCTCTCGTGAATTAAAGCCATCGGAAACCAATCTGAGCTTCCATCAGTCTTTGTTTATCCCTGTAACTATGTAACCGTACAAGGACAGGGCAAAGGCGTTGGTCTGAGTCTTACCACCGTGCCATAACCCAATGAACTTCAGCTTCGAAGTGAAGGAATCACAGCAGCCAAATCAAAGCTGACCACCTGGCGTCGGGCCCAGCAGATCGACGATGTGAACACTCTTCGTCCTGTCCCTGTTCTCGAGGAGGTCATCTTGTTCAGTTAAGGTATGAACCTGTATTTCAAGGGGGAGGATCCTCTCCCGAGAGGAATTGATCGCAGTCTCTGTCAATGCAGTTCGGCACTTGACATTGTATGTTCTGTTTCCAAGGCTATCTAGTTGCTGCTCATGTTTTTGGAGCACGTCTGAGAGCGGTTCTAGCCACAGCTAGACTTCTGTTCAGTCATGCCTTCAATCATTACACTTAAGTTGGTGAACTCAGTGACCAAGGCCTGGTGAGTAACTGGGTCCATGGAACGAGCAGAGTGGGTTGCAGCTACAGCCTCAGGCCTGCTCGATGCTTCTGACGGGTGCACTGCATGTTGTGACTTGATCGATCCTTTCCCATGTTTTGTCATTTCCACTTGACGAAACGGGATTAGTAAAGATTCTATCGCTCTTTTTAGTGTTGAATGTTAAGTAACTGGCAGGGATGGGGTGGGTTAGAGAACCACTTTGCCTGTGCTCTGATGCAGACCCCAGTAAAACAGACCTTCCAGATCGCCACCATCTGGGCTTCCCCCTTAACATTTTATCGGCATTACCATTTCGTTTTGAATTATATTCCTGGATGTTCTGGAGCAATGTCATTTGGTACCACTGTCTACATTTACCCCCATACCGCATATTACTGCCAATCCCTGATAATCCTCGACACCGTTGTTATTTATGAACCTTCTGTCTGTTCCTCAAAATTATTCAATATCTCTGCCTCCAATGTTCTGTGGGGAAGAGAGTTACAAAGAACCACAACACTGAGGAAAAAAAAATAAAACTCAAGATCTGAGTGTGAGATCATTTTTTCTTTGTCTCCTTCTCTGAGAAAGAATATAATTACGTTAGAAGCAGTTCGGTGATGTTTTACTTCACGCATTCCAGGAATGAGTACCTTATATTATGAAGAATTTAACAGGTCACCCTTGGAAAGAGAGATGATCTTATTGAAACATACAAGACCTAGATGAGAGTGGATCAGATAGATACCCACTGGGTATAGTCTAAATTTCTTGTCATTTTCACATAATCTCTACAGTGTGTAAGTAAGACATCCCATCCATCAACTCCACACTGACCCGCCAAACAGCATCCACCGGACCTGCCCCCCTACCCTATCCAAGTAACCCTGCATTTCCCATGACTAACCTACCTAACTTACATATCCCTGGGAATGATGGGCAATTTAGTAAAACCAATCCACTCTAAGCTGCGGATCTTTGGACTGTTGGAGGAAATTGGAGGATTGGGAGGAAACCCACACAGAAAACTGCAGAGAGAATGCTCAAACTCCACACATAGCGTCGCCTGAGGTTATATGGAAAGCAGATCCTTAATGATGGGAGGTAGCAGTGCTAACCAGATATCCACCATGCACATCCGACAGTTCTATTAGTTATTTGTGGCTGACTAAAGAAATCTGCCTGACTTGTTCCTGTCACTGAACCTGACGCAGTCTGAGAACTTTATGATTGGCCACATCACCAACCTGGTTACATTTAAAGTTTACTCGGAGAATAGTTCATCTACTTTACTAACACCTTCCACCCCGACCTCAAATGTACATGGACCGTCTCAGACCCCTCCCTACCCTTCCTAGACCTCTCCATTTCTATCTCAGACGACCGACTCAACACGGACATTTACTATAAACGGACCGACTCCCACAGCTACCTAGATTACACCTAGATTAAACCTCCTCCCACCCTTCCCCCTGTAAAAACGCCATCGCATGTTCCTAATTCCTTCGTCTCCGCCGCATCTGCTCCCAGGGAGACCATTTCCAATACTGAATAACCCAGATGGCCTCCTTCTTCAAAGACCGCTATTTCCCCTCAGACATGGTTGACGATGCTCTCCACTGCATCTCCTCCACTTCCCAATCCTCCGCCCATGAACCCCACCCCTCCAATCGCCAGAAGGACAGAACCCCACTGGTCCTCACCTACCACCCCACCAGCATCCAGATACATCGTATCATCCTTCATCATTTCCGCCACCTCCAAACGGACCCCACCACCAAGGGTATATTTCCTTCCCCACCCCTATCATCGTTCCAGAACGACCAGTCCCTCCACAACTCCCTTGTCAGATCCACACCCCCCACCAACCCAACCTCCGCTCCTGGCACCTTCCCCTGCAACCGCAAGAAATGCAAAACATGCGCCCACACCTCCCCCCTCACTTCCCTCCAAGGCCCCAAGGGATCCTTCCATATCCATCAGAAATTCACCTGCAACTCCACACTCATCATTTACTGCATCCGCCGCATCCGATGTGGCCTCCTGTACATTGGGGAGACAGGCCGCCTACTTGCAGAATGTTTCAGAGAACACCGTTTTGACACCCGCACCAACCAAACCAACCGCCCCGTTGCTGAACACTTTAACTCCCCCTCGCACTCCGCCAAATACACGCAGGTCCTTGGCGTCCTCCATCGCAAGACCGGAGCAACACGACACCTGGAGGAAGAGCGCCACCTCGGAACTTTCCAACCACAAGGGATGAATGCAGATTCCTCCAGCTTCTTCATTTCCCCTCTCCCCAACTTTTCTCAGTCCCTCAGACTCAGCACCGCCTTCTTGAACTGCAATCTTCTTCCCGACCTCTCCGCCCCACCCCTCTCCGGCCTATCACCTTCACTTTAATCTCCTTCCAACTATCGTATTCCCAACGCCCCTTCCCCAAGTCCCTTCTCCCTACCTTTTATCTTAGCCTGCTTGGCACACCCTCCTCATTGCTGAAGAAGGGCTCATGCCCATAACGTCGATTCTCCTGCTCCTTTGATGCTGCCTGACCTGCTGCGCTTTTCCAGCAATACATTTTAAAGCTACATTTTAAATTTGTTCAGAGCAGTGGAAGAGTGGGATAAAAATGAAACAGTGACACCCTCTAACCTCAGTCAGAGCAGGAATTTGGAGAAATTCACCAAGTGGGAATTTATTCCAGTGGGAATTCTCTTTCCCGGAAGTTTGGGATGTCGGAATCTTTACATTATATCGAGGCTGGCTTCGATATAATATAAAATGATTTTCCATAAACAGGTGAATCAAGGATAATAGTGCATCGGGAGCAAAGTGCAGCTGGGAACACAATGAGATGAACCACAACCTTATTTACTGGTGGAGTAGTGTCAATGGGCTGAATGGCCCACTCATGTGCCTCAGCCCCATGTTCTGATGTTATGTTCAACCCTTCAGACCTGCTCACAGAGGCACATCGAGGCCACTCCGATGGTGAGGTGTAGTTTCAGAAAACTACTTGGAAAATTCAGGCTGGGTCAGGAACTGACCCCCACCCCCAAGCTCTCTTTCCAGGCTTCCCTCTCTGTAACATCTGTTCCAGATGTGGGTCATGTTACAGACTTAGATACGCTGGGTATACAGCCCCTATACCCCACCTAAGGTTAACCTAAACAATTCATCTGCTGTCCTTGAATGCAACATTGTGCAACACGACTTCCAGGAAAATAACCTGTTAGTTTCCAATAGCGTAACATGTGAAATTAATAAATAGGAACGGAAGTAGGTCACTCGCCCCCTCAAGCTTGCCCTGTCATAAAATAAGAACATGGCTGATCTACTCCAGGGCTCAACTTCACTTTCTTGCCGACCCCTGTATCTCTCCACACTTCTCTGGGTTAGGGAATTCCAGATATTGACTACCTTCTGAGAGAAGGCATCACTTTGCATCTCAGATTGAAATCGATGTTCTTTATTCGGTATCTTTATCCTCGAGTTCTTCACTCTGCCCAGGAATGGGAGCAACTTCTCAACATCTACCTTCTCAAGCCCTCTCTGTATCTTATATATTTCAGCAGTATCCCTCTTCATTCATTTAAACTCCAATGAATAATCACCACACCATTATAGAGATTCTGAATAACTCAACCCTTTCATCTCTGGAAGCCAGTTAATGATCCAACCGCATTACTTGCTGCATCAGCATGCTGAAGTTATGCTTCATACTGAGGAAGACTCCAATCACTTTGTACTCCTCCTTTTTTGGAAGTCCTCTCCATTAAATAACAGCCAGCCTTTTGGTTCTCAGTTCTTCCACAAACTCGGATGTATATTGCACTCAGCTCCCTCCTTCAGGCTGTCAGTATAGATTGTAAATAACTGATGCCATCGGACTGATATGTGTGGTGATCCAGCAGATACACCTTTATCATAAAGATCCATTAATCCTGACTCACTGATTTCTATATGTTAACCAGTCATCATCGCATGTTAATAAATTATTCGTCATCCTACGAGCTTCCGGCTTGAGTAAGATCTTTTATTTTGTAATACCCTGCAGAAAATCTCTGAAAAGCCTCTTGTATACCAGATCCCCTTTATCAAGTCCGCTTGTTATATTTCCAGGCATCTCCATAAATCTTTGCATGATCTTACAGGGCAAAATATAATTTCCCTTTCACAAACCCTCACTGACACTGCGTGAAGCTTTTCTTAATGTCCATGCTGGCCAGGTTTTCCAAATGAAACTAGCCCCATCTGCTTTCATTTGACCCATAGGCCTCTAAATGTTTCCCATTCGTATGTTTGTCCAAATGAGTTTTAACTGTTATAGCTATATTGGCATCTACCACTCTTCCTCTGAAAGTTCATTCTATACCCGTAGCACTCTGTATAAAAACACTGCCTCTGCGTCCCTCTTAAATCTTCCCCCTTTCACCTAAAACCTATGCCTTCTATGGTTGAACTCTCCCCTCCTGTGGAAAAGCCCTTGGCTATTCACCTGATCCATACCTCTCATGATTTCCTAAACTTCTATAATGTCAGCCCACAATCTTCTGCACTCCATCTGATACTAACTTCAAGAACAAGCATTTAAAGACAAGTGCTGCAAAATTGAAACTATATTAAACATGACAGTAAAACAATACACAGCCAAAACTTCATACTATTATTTGTTTTTCTCCATATTACAATACTGAGGCAGCATGAAACGCTTATTTAGTGCCAATAACAAGTCACGCAGCTGAATTTATTTGTCTAACGGAGGTGATGATCTCGACAATGAAAACGTAACTATGGGCAGATCTATATAATACCATATAGTCAACATTCCCCCTCCTGGCCTATTAATGATCTTCTGTGCTTGGGCCTTCATTATCTTGCACTCAATAGAGAGAACCCCTTTCCCCATCGCATCTTAATTTAAATAGGTTTCACAGAATCTTCTTTTATCTTTTGCCACACCCTCTTTCCCCTGTCACCCATTCCCCAACTCTGGCTAGGGATTTAAAGCACATTTTCCAATCATTTTGAGTTCTGAAGAAGTGTCACACTAGACTTGAAACACTAATTCTGTTTCTCTGTCTCTGCAGATGCTGACAGACCTGCTGAGTTTCTCCAGAAATGAATAGGGGCACAGAACAAATTTTCAATTAAAAAATAGCGATCGATACTGGAAATAAAAATGCCAAAAATTGCTGGAGAAACAGAGAGCTTTGTAGAAGGTTCAATGGACCTGTAAGTTTATATCTGCATCCACTCCAGAAGATGCTGCAATATCATCAGCAATTTCTGTTTTTGAACAATTTCCAACGACATATTGTCAAAGATGCCCAACCATCCTGTCGAACATGGAGTGCCGTACACTGGGAACTGAACGATAACACATGGTGACAAGTTCCTTGACTCTGGAACTGCATAAGGCTGGCATCACTGTCACTGCAGAGCTCTGAATTATGGTCAGGGAGAAAAACAGAAGGAAACACATTCACTTCAAATACTGAAGATGGCATTACTGAAAGGAAAAGATTTAGATTCGTACCTTAAATTGATTGAGTTAAAGTAACAAATTGGAGGCGTGACACCATGGAAAGAATTTCATAGAATGAGAATATGAAAATGGAAGGGTTACCGCATCAGAAACCAGAGTAGGTCACTGAGTACAGGGTTAATGGGTGAATGGGTCTCGGTGTGAACTGGGGGACAGTCAGTAGGATTGAATTGTAGATATTGCAGCTAAAACTGGGTTATCATCTGATGCTGTAGGTCACAGCAGCAACAGCAGAAGCAGAATTGTATTCAATGACAATCTGTAACCTTTCCCTCAGGATAATGTCTCAGTCCACCATTACCCTCAAGCCGATCTATAGTTCAGTGATGAGTGTGGGTGAACATGCCAGGGTCAGTACTATGTGTACCTTTATATGATGAAAACCCATTAAAGCTACCGCAATTGGCTGGTTTCTCTCGAAACAGCAGAACTAACATGTGGTACAGAGGCAGAAATTATACCACGAGTAACAAATCAGATCTAAGCACTGTCATCCTGCCATATCCAAGCATGAATGTCGACGGACCATTAAACAACTGACTGGGGGAGAGGACTCCACAAATATCCTCATCCTAAATAATGGAACAGTCCTGTACATTAGTGTAAAAGTCAAGTATCTGGTGTCTGCACTCTCCTCAGCCAGACGTGTTGAGTGGATGTTCCAACTTACCGTATCATGATGCCCACAGAATCACAGATGCCAGTCTTCAACCAATTCGATCCGCTGCACGTGACATGAAGAAACCGCTGAACACAGTAGATACGACAAAGGCAATGGGCCCTGACACCATTCCTGCAATGGGACTGAAGACTTGTGCTGCACAATAAGCCGTGTCACTGGGGAAGCTGTTTCATTCCAGCTCCAACTCTGACATCTCCCTGGCAACGTGGAAAATTACTCAGCTATGTCCAGTTTCCTAAGAGGGGAATAACTACAATCTGACCAATTACCACCCCATCAGTCCCATCACGACAGTCTAATTGGTGGGAGTTCTATTTGACAGAGCTGTCAAGTAGCACAGAAATAACCAGCTCAGTGTAGTTTCAGATAGGTCTCCATGTGGAGATGGTGCGGTCGTGGAATTGTCATTGGATTACTAATAAAGACCAGGCTCATGCTTGGGCAGCTGGTGGAAGATAAAAACAACTATTAACATATCAAGATCTAAAATCTGGTTCAGTAAAAATGATCTTGAGTCCATCGATCTCCTTCCCCAATGTACGTTCAGGAAGTGAATCTCCATGTTTTCCTGGTCTGTCCTAACAGTGACTCCAGACATACAGCCATGTGATAAACTCTTCAATAGTCTCTAAAACGGCCAAGCAAGAGACTCAATTGTATCAACTGCTCCGAGCTCTTAAAGGATATACCCGGAGAGAACACCTGGCTACAACCTTGGTCTCAGAAAAGGGAACGGGAAACATAGTCCTGTTGACCCTGCAGAGACCTCCTTCCTAACGTCTGACGGTTTGTGACAACACTTACTGAGCTTTCCCACAAACTGTACAGGAACTTCGGGAAATGAGTACGTCACACAACACATTGAGCTTTCTCTATGCTAGTTAATGGTCGAACATCTCCTTCATGCAGTTTTACCCATACAATATTCATATCCCTTAATATGTTTAAACATTGTGAAATATAAAATTAGAACTGCTGTAGTCCCTTCAGCCCATCAATTTTGCTCCTCCATTCAATATACAGGCAGTTCTCAGATAACGCGTGTTGATTAAATAAAATTTGGCTGCAATGTGATTCATGAACCTTTTTCCATAAAGTGAATTCCCGTTCACTGTGACGCAATTCCTTGCCGGGAACCAACTGAACAGCAAAACCCAGCCTCAGGATCCTCTGTCTGCAAAATGTACAATCAATGTGTTCAGCTAAAACAGGAATGTAATCCGCTCTGGAAGCCTTGAAACTGAGCCTGAAACGGGGAATTGTATTATCCACTTAGAAAGAACTTTATTTCAAACTGTGGGGAGATTCTTGAGGAGAACTGGAATCTCTCCATCGACATGACGTGGTCAGTCAGCCTCACGCGCTTTCTGGTGAAGAGTGTGGTGAAAGGTACATTGCTGTAGTCAGTGACCTGTATTTTGAAAGTGTCACATTTACAGCACTGTTTTATTACAATATGTGACTTAAAGTTTTATTTAGACTTTGCTAGTATGTGTGTTAGACTAAATTAAATTTTTGGCTTTACTAATAATTTTGGGGGTTCGCCCCTTACCCTCTTTTTCCCATAGACCCCATGATTAATATTGCACGATTTTGCACAACACGGTGTTGCACAGGAACACAGCTACTGAGTTATTGGAGAACAACCTGGATTGATAGCTGATCTTCTATCTTCACACGATACTCCGCTATCCTTTTAATTTCCAGAAATCCTTATTTATATTCAGTGCCTAGGTTTCCACAGGCTGAGCTGGGAGAGAACACTCTAGTTCACCAGTCTCAGAGTGAAGACATTTATTCTCATCTCAATGCAAAGTGGCCTGTCTGTACTGAATGCTGTGGCCCCTTGTCTGAGGCATCCAAGCCAGCTTCCAATCTGTCGTGCCCTGTCAGAGTTTTATATATTTCACTGTGATCACCACTCATTTTCCTAAATCCCATGGAATACAGGTCCAGTCGCCCAAAACTCTGCTCCCACAACAAGTCTGTCATTCCAGAGATCAGTCTGGTCATTCTTCCCTGTTCTCCCTCAATGTCAGCTTTGTCCTTTATTGGGTAAGGTGCCCAAAACTGCACACAATACTGTACAATGTTAGAGATGGGGTCTCGCCAAGGTCCTGTACAGCTGCAGTAGGATACTCTTACTCCTGCACTCAATTCCCCTGTAATGAAGGTGAAATACATCATTGATCTGTCCACCTGCTTTCTGCTCCTGCAATATTGCTTTAGTGACTGGTACAATGTCATCTTTCAATGTTACAGCTCCCCACTTGCTGGGTCTATATACACTGGTCAACGTATCAATGCCATTCCCAGTATTGACTTCGAGCTTCAGACTCACTGTCCTGCATGTACTCAGAGGGCTGTGCAGAAATAAACGAAAATGCAGCTTAAATTCCTTTGTAGAACAACATTTTTCAACCACTCCCTTTTCAAATGAGATGCTGCCATTCTATTGTTCCCATCAAAGTATGCAACATCACATCTCTCCCAATTGCTCTCCATCTGCCACATATTATCCAAGTAATTTCACTTGTCTCAGTCACTTTGGAGCATTTGTACATCTTTCTCGCCAACTCACAGGCTGACAATGTTTAGTGCTGTCAGCAGACTTGCGAATATTGCATTTGAGCCCGTCAACCAAATATATGATTTGTATTGGGAATAGCTGGGGCCCAAGACACGAACCTTGCTATATCCTCCTAGCCTTCCATTTAAAAAAAATGTTGTTTTATTACTGCCAGCTCTCCCATTATAAAACCATGACCATACGTTAGACCCAGTCCCTCAGGATTCGAATTTGCACAATAGGCTTGGGGCTTTATCAAAAATCTTTCTGAGATTCCACTCGTATTACATTGATACCTTCTCCATAATGTTGCTAAAAGCCACTTTCTCAAATATGATTCCCATTTCATAAATCTCTGTTGACTTTGTCTACGTCCATTAATTTCATTCCGATACTTTCTCTAAACTGTTTAGTTGCTAATTTCATTCTATTCCCATTTTCTCACCAGACTAAAGATCCCTAGTATTGCTAGGAAGTTTTCTTTTTTATTTTGTTTTCCTCTGTGAAGGCATGACTGAAACTTTTGTTCCATAGTTCTACCATTACCCGGTCATCAATTATCTGACATCAAACGGTAAGAAAGCTGCACATTTCTTTCTCTTAATTTTGCCATTAACATATTTTCAGAAAATATCGTAATTTCTGTCTTATAGACTTTGTTAAGACATTCTTCAGAAACCTATCAATTCCTATTTTAAGGTACTCACTGATTGGCCTTATACAGCCATACAATCACAGAAGCAAAGACTCTGTACTATCAGCAATACAGCATGGTCTACATAAGGCCCACTTTCCGACACAATACGCCTAGCCGTGTATCTTAAGGCACTTCAAGTGCACAACCGTGTATTTTCGAATGATTTTGAGTTTGTCATGACATCTCCCCTCTCAAGAAGTGCACTTCAGACCCCAATACACATTGGCTGAAAAGCAATCCTCAAATCCTCACTAAACCGCAAACTCTTCACTTTAAAAGTGTGCCCATTTGACTAAAAGGAACAGCTGCTGTCCATCCACCCTGTCCATGCTCCTCGTAATCCTATGCTTTTGAATACGTCCCCCTCAGCCTCCTTTCCTCCAAACTAAACAACTCAAGTTTATCCAGCCTCTCTCTCTAGCTGATATGCTCAATCGTTGGGAACATCCTGGTGAATCTCCTCTTCAAACCCTCCCGTGCAGTCACATCCTTCCTGTAATATGGTTCTCAGAACTACACACAGTATTCCATCTTGGCGTCACCAAAGTTCCGCATAGCTCTTATAATCCGTGCCTCAATGAATCAAGGTTATGTTTACAGTCCTCTGTGCTTTCCCAAATTGTGTATGAACCTGTCCATCACATTCAGGGATGTGTGGAGAAGCACTCTCTGACCTTTCCAGTGTGCTGCCATTCATTGAGTCCTCTCCTTCTTCCAAAGTGTATCACCTCATATTTATCAGGGTTACATTCCATCTGCCATTGATCTGTTCATCTAACCATTTCATCTGTATCTTCCCGTTACTTAAGACCTTCCTCCTCACTGCCAGCCAATGGCCAATCTGTGTATCAAACACAAACTTACTTATCACACTCCCCACCTCTTGTCCATATTCACAGCGACATCATTTATGAGTACCACAAATATTAAAGTTGAAAATCACACAACATTAGAATAGAGTCCAACAGGTTTTTTCGGAGGCACTAGCTTTCAAAGCGCTACTTCTTCATCAGGTGATTGTGCGCTTTGATGAAGAAGCAGCATTTAGAAAGCTAGTGCCGCCGAATAAACCTATTGGACTATAATCTGTTGTTATGCGATTTTTAGCATTGTCCACCCAGTGCAAAACCAGCATCTCCGAATCACAAATAATAAGGGATACAGCACTGATCCCTGTCGTATACCATTGGATACTGGCCTCCAGTCACAAAAGGAGTCAACCACCACCTTGTGTCTCCCACCACTAAACTTTATTTTGATGCAATTTGGCAAGTCACTAATGAGACCTACCTGTTTCTTGGTTATTCTGTTCCGCTGGATACACTTGTAGAATAATTGTGAATCCCTAATCTTGCCCTGCCAGCAGGTTTCCATGCCCGTGTGTTAGTTAGTCCCCAACGCATGCAGAATTTCCTCCTTATTGCAGTCTTAAATGGTCTGTCCTTTATCCTGCCATTATTTCCCTTGATTGTGTATTAGGCAGCCGGAGAAACATCCTGTTAATTTCCAACTTGTCACATGTTTTGTGAATTTTATGCATTTCACAGGGACCCATCTGTAATTCTTTGAAACTCTAGAGAACACAGGCCGAGTTTCCTCATCGCGCAATCTCACCAATTGAGGGATTAATCTGGAGAATGTCCATTGTACTTCCTCTGTGGTCAGTATATTCTTTCTCAGATTTGGTGACCAAAACTGTCCTCAATATTCCAGGTACTTTACTCACCAACACGCTGTTAACATGTCTTCAACATGTCTTTACATCTATATTCTGACTCCCGTAAAGCAATGCAATCCAAACTTTAACTTACCACTTGCATATATTCCTCCAAATACCCTTCACATTCATTGCATTTACAAACTCATTGTGTGAGTTCTTATAGAAAACCTTCTGATAATCTGAAGTATGCCATTTCTACTGGTTCTCCATTATCTATGCTGTAAGAATCAACTTCAAACAATTCCAAAGTTTCTCAAGTATGATTTCCCTTTCAGAAATACATACTGATTCTCTCCAATGTTGCTGTTAATTTCTCAATAACGAATATCACATCCTACATAATTGATTCCAACAGTTTCCCCACAAATGTCAAGTTAATTAGTCTGCAGTTCTCCACACTATCTCTTCTTCCCTTTGTAGATGCTTGGATCACTCCCGTTCATCTGTAGTGCTTGGTTCCAGACTATGCAGAATGCACTGGGTAATGGTGCACAGTCATCGACAGTGCAACTAATACTTCAATTAGTGGTTTATTTCTGAAGATTTTGGTATGAAGTACATCTAGTTTGTCAAGGTTAGCAAAGCTCAGTCCAGCTGCATGTTCAAGTAGAGCCTTGTTACTGATATAAATTGACTTTCTGTCTTTCGATCCACAAGTCCTGTACGATCACTTCGTATTTCTGGGTGATTTTCTGGATCTTCCTCCATGAAGACAGATGTGAGGTAACTGGTTATTTGCTTGGCCATTTCTCTGTTATCCATAATAAACTCGTCTCTCCTGATTGCAGATTTCCACATTTGACTATGCTTTTCTCTTTCCTTTGAAATATAGACCATAGATTTATGCAGTCCTTGTGTTCCTTTTTGTTTGTATGCATGTTCCCTTTTTGATTTCCTTACCCGTTTCATGGCCCTGCTTTTCTGGATCGTAATTTTCTGAGAATTCTCAGGATTCCACAATGTCTGGAATTCTTCTGAAGTTACTTCCTGTGATTCGTGTGATCTTTAATTTATTATGCTAATCATTGTTAACTCACTTTCTCACTCTTGGGTGTTTTACCTGAAATAAATAGACATATTTTTCAGACTTTGTAGTATTTCTATCAATCTCCTGGTCCTGACCATATATATTCAGGAACACTGCAGGAGGACAGGATAGAAATAGCGGGGGCCCTGGTTGGTACTCTTGCATCATCGGTCGTCAATGGGTAAGGTCCTGGAGGACTGGAGGGTAGTGAATGCTGTGCTGTTATTCAAAAAGGGCTACAAATAAAAACCGGGGAACTATAGACCAGTAAACCTAAAATCTGTAACAGGTAAGTTATTTGACAAGATTCTGAGAGAGAAGATATACATGCATTTGGAAAGACAGGGCCTTGTGAATGGAGGATTATGGCTCACAAGTTTGTTAGACTGCATTGATGAAGTGACCAGTAACTTTGGCAAGGGCATGGCTGTATATATAGATTTCAGTAAGGCCTTCAATAAGGTTCCACATGGTACGCTGCTCTGGAAGGTTAGATCACATGGAATTGAGGGGGAGTTGGCAAATTAGGTCCAAAATTAGCTTGATGATAGGAACAAGAGGGCAATCGTGAAAGGATGCTGGTTGGAACGGAGGCCTGTGATGAGTGGAATGCCTTAGGGATAGGTGCTGGGACTATATATTCATATATTACACATATCTATGATTTAGATGAGAATGTACAGGTATGATTTGTAAGTTTGAAGGTGACACTAAAATAGGTGGTATCGTGGACAGTGAGGAAGGTTATCAGAAATCTCAGAAATTACAGCAGTGCCTTGATCAGGTGGGGAATTGGGCAGAGAAATGGCAAATTGAGTTTAATTCAGATAAGTGTAAGTTCTTGCATTTTAGAAAGCAGGAGTTTCATGGTGACTGGCAGGGCCTTAAGGAGTGCAGTGGAACAGAGTGACCTTGGAATTCAGGTGCACGATTTTCTGTAAGTGGAGTCCCAGGCTTTTGACTCACTGCCCTTCATCAGTTAGAGCACTGAGTATCGAAATTAGGGAGTTATGTTGCAGTTATACAAGATGTTGGTGAGTCCATACTTGTCGCGCCATGTTCAATTTTGTTCACTTTGCTCGAGGAAGGATGTTATTAAACTGGAAAGAGTGCAGAAGAAATTTACAAGGATGTTGCCAAGACTCAATGGTCTGAGTTATAGTGAGAGGTTGAACAAGCTAGGAGTTTGTACTTTAGAATGTATGAGGCTGAGGGGGATCTGATAGTAGTGTGTAAGATCATGGGAGACATGGATAGAGTCAATGCACTCAGTCTTTTTTTCCCCAGGATTGGGCAATCACGGTCTAGAGGGCATCAATTTAAGGTCAGAGGGGAAAGAGTAAAAGGGAACTTGAGGGGCAATTTCTTTTACACACAGGGTGGTATGCATATGGGATGAGCTGACAGCTGTAGTTGAGGCGGGTACATTCACAAAATTTAAAATACATTTGGACAAATACAGAGTTAGGAAAGGATTAGAAGGATACAGGGAAATGGCGGGGAAATGGGGTTAGTGTGAATGGATGCTTTTTCCGGGATGGACCAGTTTGGGCCGAATGGCCTGTCTCCGTGCAGTAAGACTATATGGATCTAACAACCATTGTTCTCCTACTGAATGTTATATTGTATTTTCCCAATTCACTGGAGTGAACTTGACCCTCTAACCTCTGGGCTTCCATGATGTTTGACCAGAATGTTCAAACATTCCACATTGAATGCAGACGCCGTGTAAAATACAACATATTAATGTCTCTATTCCTCCAAAGCTGCTTCAGAGGAAGGTAAGTAATTAGTCCTTTCGATCACACAATAGATAATAAACAATAGGTGCTGGAGTAGGCCATTCTGCCTTTTGAGCCTGCACCACCAATCAATATGATCATGGCTGATCATCCTGAATCAATATCACACAACACGAAATCCGAAATAACCTGCTCTCTAGTTTGGTTCACAACATACTCTCCAACCTACCTGATATACACTTAAGGAATTTATTTTTCACAACATTAGCAGTCACTTAGTTAACTCAGTTTCAATGCAACTTGACACCATTCATTATTACTGCAGAACCCACGAGTATTTGTTACACATTCACAGGATGGGGGGCTTAGCTGGATAACCAGCATTTAATGGCCATTCCAGACGGCAGTTAAGAGTCAACAGCGTTGCCTTGGATCTGGAGTGACATGCAGGCCACATCAGATAAGAACAGCCGTTTCCTTCCCTAAAGGACATGAGTGAACCAGATGAGTTTTTCCAACAATGAGGAATGGATTCCTGATCATCATAAACGCGTGATTCCAGATACATATTGAATTCAAATTACACAATCTGCCATGGCAGGATTTGAAACCATGCCCCCAGAACATTACCTGGGACTCTGGGTTAAGAGCCCAGCGATAATATCACTATGTCATAGCTTCCCTTTGAGTATAGTTGCAAATATAATTTCCAGAGCATATGATGCAAAATATTTGCGCGACAGTTTTGGTTCAGATATATAACACAACAAATTTGTTTCTCCTTGCTATTTGTAAGACCCACCCAAACCCATTCTATGGAATCTGAGGGACAGAGCCTGTGTCGTTATTAGTGATAGACTTGGATAAGACATATGGGGAGGCTCACCTCGATGCTGAGATGATCTGAAGACATGTCCAGCAATACAGGACAAGCATCAATATCCATTCTGCTCTGTCAGGATAAGTGTCACCGTATATTCTCACTGCTCCCTCACACTCACTGTATGTCTCTTATAGCACCTCCCCTCGACCAAGGCTCACACTCTAACTCCAATAAGGTTCAAGCACGACCACTCTCACTGTTGAATTTAGCACCTTCCATCCCTCACATTTTCTGTCCCTGATGCAATAGTCCCACACACTAATAGCACGACATGGATACAACACTATGGACAGACTCCCTCCGGCCACCTCAACAAAACACATCACCGAGTCCAGCACTAACAGCAGGACCATCCACTTCCACCCACACTCCTTCCTTCCGTTTCCAGGAGAAACAGCCTGGAATAGGACAGAACGGGCCAAGCCGGGTGGTGGAGTGCCAGATATCAGTTCCCTCATACCCCTACCCTGATATGTGGGGAGGATCCTGGAGTGAGCCGGAGAGGACCAGGAGGCCTTGTGTGGAGATTCGGAAACATCCACGTCCCACCAACCGAATAAGGAGCAGTGTTTAGTAAAGAGCAATTCTCAATTCAAACCTACTGTCAGTTCCAACCTCATCTCTCTCACTCGCAGATGAACAGATACCCCATTGCACA
Source organism: Chiloscyllium punctatum (assembly GCF_047496795.1). Taxonomy (NCBI): domain Eukaryota; kingdom Metazoa; phylum Chordata; class Chondrichthyes; order Orectolobiformes; family Hemiscylliidae; genus Chiloscyllium; species Chiloscyllium punctatum. The sequence goes on along the minus strand of NC_092768.1, from coordinate 71,792,728 downwards.
GAGATGCAGGCATTGAAATACACAAGCGTACTGGTAAACATCCCAATATACTAACATGCACAATGCATACAAGGAGATAAGCATGCACACACGGAGAAGCACACAAAGACATAAACAGTCACACACAAATAGACACAAACACAGATAGAAACACACAGGCTGATACAAAGACAGACAGATATAGTCACGCAAATACAAAAGTAACAAGTACATGGACAAACACACACTTAATTACACATTAAGACACAGACGTCAGTGCCATTAGGACACAAATAAATAAGTTTCTGATTTATAAGGAGATCAAGGATTCTGGGAGAAGGTAAGAGAATGATGTTGAGGAACATTATATAAATGGCTTTAAAGTATATCAGACTCGATAGGCCAAATGGTCTAATTCTGATCCTTTTTTAATGCTCGTGTGGTGTTATGCTATCAGGTCTTCTCTTCCTGAAACAGCAGCAGCAACATATTTGATTGGAAACAGTCAGTGGTAATGTGGGAAAAGATTGGAGTGCAGAATTGTTAATGTCTATTCCTAGTTATTGTACCACTATATTCGAAAAGGGGCAGTGGTTTGATATGAGGTTAACACAGTTTTTAAAAAATGTGTCCCACAATTAAAGAAGGATGTCCCTTTCCCTTTAATGTTGTGCTATCTGTGGCGTCCTCATCCTCAGGGAGCAGTGGAGACTCGGTTAATTTAGGTATTTTAGTTTGAGTTTGACTGATCTTTGCCGGACAGGAGAGTCAATGTTTATTGGGAACAGACAGGAGACGGATGGTCAGACACACTCGGATCAGCCATGAGCATTCTGAATGGTGCCGCTAAATGGCCAACTGCTGCCCCTATCCAATGTGTTGTTCCCTCAATCCACGCTCCCGGCCGTTACAGAGATATACTGCTCTCCCTACCCCATGTGTTGTTCCCTCAATCCACCACTGAGTGCGATTACAGGGTAGAGGACTATCCCATTCAGCCTGACTGGATCGTTACAATGACACGGGAGGAGACCATTCTGCCCCTCCAAAGAATTACACAGAAATATATGATGAAGTAATTCAGCTCGTTGAGTACATTACACAGCCCAGGATGAGGCCATTCAACCCGCCTGAACTGCTGCACAGGAACAGGGAAGCTGTCGCTAACAGGAAATAGACAGTAGTGATATATGACTTTTTTAAACAAAACTGTAACTAGTTTTGACTCAGAGATCACTGTAGGGTCATCACTGATCAATAATCTATGTAAAATATCTGGATGAAGGGACAGAATGGATCAAAGCTGAACTACCTCGGACACCAAAATGATCATTCAATTGATCTTCAAATGGAGGTAGCGAATCTGCATTATGATGTAGACAGGGTAGGTTAGTGAGCATACCCTCAGCAGGAATAATATAATGTGAGTTGTCTATTGCAGTCGGGAACAATTTAAATGGAGAGAGATTGCAGAACTCTGTGATGCAGATGTTTTTCATATTCTTGGTACATGAATCATATGAAGTCTGTCTGCAGATGCAGCAAGTGATTCAGAAGGTAAGTGGAATGATGCTGCTTGTGGCAACGTGTATTGGGTTTAATGAGGAATATTTCACTGTATCTGTGCAAGGATTGCTGAGACCACATCAGATACACTGGGTGCAGTTCTGATCCTCTAAACTAAAAAAAAGGAGACAATTCCTTTCAAAGATGTTCAAAGATGCTTCCCTTTACTCATTCCTGAAATGAAGGCCTTTTGTTATCGGGGATTATCTGTTTAGATCTTAGATGAGAAATCTTACTGAACCACGATTTTCAGAGAAGTCTTTCAGCTGGATACATATTTTCTCTTGTTAAGAAGTCTAAAGCTAGATAATAATTTTTTGAATGAGATGCATTGGTATTAACACAAATATTATGAAGATATCAACCCATTTTTAAAAATTACGCTGATGCATATAAGGACCTCATCAAATCATAAAACGGGCACATTAATTTATTTTGCTAATGAAATGCACTGTGCACAACAACAGCAATGATGCTGCATACAGCGTACAGTCTATTATCATTCATTCCAGAGAATGCACATGGAGAGTGCACATGGTCCAGTTTGGTGTTCAGTTGACATTCTTGTATTTTTCCACACAGAGACGGAGAAAAATATTACTTGCTTCAGAAGCAGCAGCCAATTGGTGTCTCTACCTTACTTTGTTCTGCCTGAAAACAAGGTGTAAGAGCAGAAACTCCTGAGTCATCTTTACCATTCGTGGAGGATTCCTGATGAGGATTCATAGGAATCTCTGCACAGCTCGAAACAAAGGGAATTCAGCCAAATCCAACTGTTCCGGGAAGAAATCCGCATTCCCAGACATTTGTGTGAGCAGAATAAGTTCAAAGTCAGAAACATATTTGGGACACTCTATGATTTTACCATTTGTTTACAGTTCAACTTTCTGTGTCTCAGATTTTTCCAGAAAATTATCCAGTCGGATACCTATATCATTGGGCACAGCACTCAACTGGTTACATTTAAAATTTGCTTTCACCAATAGAGGAGTGGGAAAAGACATGAGTGACCCTCCAACATTGGTCAGAACACAAACAAGAGATTCTCAAAGGGTTGTTAAGGTGTGAATTCCCTTCCACAGACGATTGTGATGCTTGGATATTTCCATTTGTTCAAAGTTGTCTATGTAAGACATTTGAAAGAAAAATGAATGTAGGGAAATGGTACTGACAGAAAAGTGCTGCTGAGACCTTAATCAGATCATAGTTCATGGAAGAGCAGTGACAAAGTGTCTGATGACCCACTCTTGCTCCACAGTCCCGTGTTACTATGGTGCATTCAGCCTCATACAGCTCCTGCAAGGTGCAGATGGGGGCCACTTGCTCCAAATACCTGGTCCACAGAATCACAGGATTTCATTAAATCACTCACAACTGTCACACTCAGATTGGTATGGATTGGAAAATGTTATTTGGAAATCCAGGCTGGTTTTGAAAGATGCCACTGGTCTGTTTACAGAGTGTCCCCTCTCTGCAACTTGTGCTTCATTTGTTGGTCTTGGTCTAGACCAGGATTCGTTATGAATAAAGCTCCATACCTCACTCAGAGATGATGCAAAAATGCTTTGTTCTCTCTGATTACAGCATACAATAACAGTACATCCAGGAAAATTACAGCCATTTACTTTGAAATTACAGAAAATGAAAACATAAGGAACAGGAATATGTAATTTGGACGGTCAAGCCATTGTATTTGATAATGGCTGATCTACTGTTAGCATTAACTCCTCCTTAATGCCCAGTTCTTCACACTCCCCAGCTCTCTGGCAGGTCAAAGATTCATGTACCACCTCTTTAAATACTTTCAGTGATGTATCTCCCCTAACTCTCTAGTCCAGATAATTCCTGACATTGATTACCCTCTGTGAGAGGAAAACACTCTCTACACATACACTGTCACCTATTGATATGAGCAAGAGGTGAACACAGGGGCTCAGGATAGAGTGAATGGCCTTAATATCAAGCCAGTAGATGACTGCGGGTGTTATCGGGACCACCTACTTATTTGAGCTTATTGAGAATCAGGTCTAACCTCCTCACTGGTTGGGGTCTGTCAGAGCACAAAGGAAGATGTTTGTGGTCGGTGGCCGACAATCCTCTCAATCCCGGGACATCGCTTCACGAGATCCTCAGATTAACTTTACTCAGCACAAACATCTTCAGTTCCTTCGTCAACGTCTATGTGCCCCCATTCCGACGCCCCCCATTTATCTCAAGATCAGAAGCGGAGTGATCACTGAAGATCACACAATATTCGGAATATTTTGTCCACACTCAGCTCCTGAACGGGTCTGTGTCCATATTCAGCAAGACCCGAACAACATTCACATTTGTGCTGTTAAAGTGTCGGTAACATTCATGTAACAGAACGGCCAGGCACTGCACATTTCCACAGTTAAAAGAGGAGCTCATTCAGCACCTCAAGCTGGTTACACCCGAATATGTAGAAACTATTCAGCCCATCGAAATGACTGAACAAGAAGAGGGACAGCCCATTCAATCCTCCTGCGTGTTCCACAGAAGAGGAGGCGTCTGATCAGTACATTGAGCTGTTAAACAGGAACAGGCAGAGTCCAGTAAGACCCCTAAACCTGTTCTATGGAACCAGTAGGAGACCATTAACCTCTCGAGACACTTACACAGGAATAGGAGGGTGTTATTGATGCTGCAACCTGGAAAACGAATGGAGCAGAGACTGCACTCATAGACTGCTCACAATGTTCCTCGTGGCTCCATTGCCTGTGGAACAAATGATACTTTAACGTATTTTGCGGACAGTGAGGGAGGAAGCCAAATGTTTTGTGCCAAGCCTCAAGGAGGCATCTTCCATCTCCAAGAAGACAGATCCATGTTCTCCTTGGGGGTCAGAAGCTGGTGGGGATTGTTAAATTGTTATAGAATGAAGGTATTGTGGCTCCTGTTGCGATGGAGGATAATGTGAAGTTCTATGTATGATCACACACCAAATGCACTGTATTAATGTTGGAAGAGTTCAGTTAAAGACTGGCTCTCTCTCTCTCTCAATCGAAATGGGGAGTGGTGTGGAGTGAGAGGAACGTTCTCAGAGTCTTTTAAGCCATCGAGACTCATGTAAACCAAGTTAAAAAAAACATGGAATTTATCACCGTTTTAGTTCTGTTTGGAATATAATGAGTGACTGTCCATCACCTTGAGTTCAATGCAATCACCTCTTATTCTTCAAAGCGCTACAGATTAATCCTCATGCATTCCCGATGGTACAATCATTCCAACAATTAGTCAGGCGAAACTCCTTTATACTCTTTCTGCCAAGAGGATTGTTCCTTATAAAGGAGAGAAAATCTGTGCACAATACCCCAAATACTATCACAACAACACTCTCAGGGTTGATCACAATAATTCTGTTCCAGGAACACCAACTATAGCGAGGATGGGATAGTAACCACCTTGAATAATCCAAAGGATATCTTCGATCCGTGATGCTAATGACATCCAAGGCTGAGAAAGGTAGAAAAAAACCACAGGATAAACTCCTGTCTGTTGTAATATTCCAGTCTAAGGTTCTCAGATTCTGATCCATTAATGGAACATTCCAGTCTAATGTCCTCAGATTCTGATCTCTCCTCCCCCTGTCTCTCGAGCTACTGATCCCTGTTAGTCCAGTCATTGATGCTCCCGCCAATACTGGGATAACACAATGAACCGAGTCCTTAATTAATAGAAGAGGCAAACCCTCCAGTGACTCATTGTTTATTTTGAAGGATTGCATAAATTCTATTCTCCATTGGGCAGGCTACCACTTCTCACATTTTACATTAAAAAGTTGATTCTGATACAAAATTCGTAATATTATTATTATTTCTACTGTTAATCTTTTTCTTAGCGAATTAGACAAGACATGCCAGGCATCTGTTTAAGGTTTTATAATTACGTTGAAATCTGTGTCCATGATTATTCACCAAATATTTAACTAGAACTTTTTACGATTGTAAACAGTTTCAAAGGCCAAGCTGGCTTCTGAAAGATAACTTGAGTTGCTGTTTTTGAGGATGAAAAGAATCCTTACTGAGATCAGAATAAGTTACCTTTTGTAGTGATTCTTCAGAGTTTTTGTGCTACAATTTCATTATTTCATCTGTGTTCTGTTACAAATCATCAATTTTTCGCAACAAGAACCTTCTTTATCACTATGTTAGCATGTTTCAGAATCTTGCGAATCAGATTATCCATTCTTTGGCCTTGGAATTATTTCCTTCTCAAAGTCACTTTTTTCGCGAATGCTGAAGCAATCTATTTTAATGTCTGACTATTTTGTTGCTTTTCAAAAACAGACAACTGAAGTAGACTTTTAAATTTTGGCCATTTCATGTCTCTAAAAAAAGGCAGCTCCAACTCTCACTATCCCTGTCCCTGGGGAAGCTGTTTCCTTCCAGCTCTAAGTCTGACATCTCCCTGGCAATATGGAAAATGACTCAGCTATGTCCAGTTCCTAAGCGGGGAATAATTACAATCTGACCAATTCCAACCCCCTCAGTCTCATCACGATAGTCAAATTTGGAGTTCATTTTGACAGAGCTGTCAAGCAGCACAGACATAACTTGCTCAGTGTGGCTTCAAATAGGTCCCCATGTGGAGATGATGCTGTTTTGGAAAAGTCACTGGATTAATAATCAAGACCAGGCTAATGCTCTGGCAGCTGGTGGAAGTTAAAAGCAATTAATAAAATATCGAGACCTTGAAGTGACCTTGAAGTCAATGTCGATTGTAAACAACAATTTTCTTTTCCAATGTACTTTCAGGAAGTGAATCTCCTGTGCTTTCCTGGTCTGGCCTAAATGTGACACCAAACACACAGACATGTGATAAACACTTGAATGGTCTCTGAAAAGGCCAAGAAAGACACTCTATTGTATCAAACTGCTCCGAGGTCTTCAAGGATAAAACCGGACAGAACACCCAGCCTCAGTATGGAAAAGGGAACTGGAAACACAGTCATGTTGAGCCGGCAGAGACCCCCTTCTTAACATCTGCGAACTTGTGACAACATTTACAGAGTTTTCCCACAGACCGTAGAGAAACATCGGAAATGGAATAGGCCATACAGCACATTGAGCCTGCCCCATTCTAGTTAATGTCTGAACATCTCCTCAATGCACTTGCCCCACTCACTGTTCACATCCCTTAATGTGATTAACCTTGTAAAGCTATAAAATAGGAACTGCGGTAGTCCCTTTGATCTGTCGAATTTGCTGTCCAGTTCAATATAATGATGACTGAACATTTATTTCTACACCATACTCCTGCTCTCTCCACCACCCCTTCGGTGTCTCGACATCCTTTATAGTCTTTAATGCCTTGTCTTCCACAGCCTTATGTGAGAGAGAATTCCCAGGTTCACCAGTCACTGAGTGCAGATAATTATTCTTATCTAAATGCAATGTGACCTGTCTGTACCTAATACTGTGGCTCCTTGTTTCAGACGTCCCAGCCAGGGGAATTTTCATCATTGTTTCCAATCTACCTAACCCTGTCAGTGTTTTATATATTCCTCTGAGATCTCCACTCATTTTCCTCAACCCCATGGGATACAGGCTCAGTCACCCCAAACTCTGCTCTCACAAAAAGTCTGTCATCCCAGAGATCAGTCTGGTAATCCTTTGCTGTACTCCCTCAAGTTCAGGTTTGTACGTTATTTGGTACGGAGACCAAAACTGCACACAATACTCCACAATGTTCGAGTTGCGGTCTCACCAAGGCCTGTACAGCTGCACTGAGACACCCTTAGTCCTGGAGTCAAGTCCACCTGAATGAGGGTCAACACCCCATTTATCTTCCTGACTGCTTTCTGCTCCTGCAATATTGCTTCAGTGACTGGTGTACAACGGATTTCCCAGATCCTTTTCAATGTTACAGCTCCCCACATGATGGGTCTGCGTAAAGTGGTCTCTGTGTCAATGTATTTCCAGTATTGGCTTCTGTCTTCAGAACTCGCTGCCCTGCATGGATATCAGAGGTCTGTCCAAACAATAATAGAGGAAAAGTGTCTTCATAGATCGACATTTCTCAACCACTCCCTTTTTAAATGGTTGGCTGGCATTTTAGTGTTCCCCAACAAAGTAGACAACATCACATCTATCCACACTGCTCTTCATCTGCCACAAATTTAATCATTCACTACATTTGTTTCAATCGCCTTGAAGATTTTTTCACATCATCCTCAATTTTCAAAATCCTAGTTCCGTCAGCAGACTTGGAAACTTTGCATTTGATTCCCTCAACGAGATGTTTGTGATGTATTGTGAATATCTGGCGCCCAGCATCAATCATTGCGATGCCCCATGAACCTTCCAAACTGTAAACCATCCATTTATTCCTACTCATTGTTTCCTGTCCACACTCCCATTTTAACACCATGTTCATATATTACCCCCATCCCAATTGCATTTACTTTGCACACTAGGCTTGGGACTCTATTACAATTCTTGCTGAAAATCCAAGTTCAATGCCTCTATTATTTTTTTTCTGTAATTAATCCACCAGTCAGTTTCTCAAACATCTTTCCCATTTCATCAATCTGTGTTGATTTTTTTTCTATGCCCGTTATTTTCGGTTCCAATAATTTCACCAAATTATTTTATTTACTAATTTCATTCAACATAATTTCCTCCTCAGACTCCTATTGCTGGGAAGGCTTTGTTTATGTATTTTTCTGTGAAGACAGAAGTGAAGTAGTTGTGTCATGTTTCTCTGTTCTCCATTCTCCATTTCCTGTTTTCAGACTGTAAGGAAGCTGAAACTTTGACTAAAAAGAACAGCTGTTGTCTATTCACCCTGTCCATGCCCCTTGTAATATTATACCTGAATTACTTACCAACTCAACTTCCTCTGCTCCAAATAAATAACTCGAGCTTACCCAGCCTCTCTCCACAGCTCATATGCTCCATCCCAGGGAACATCCTGGTGAATCTCCTCTGCACCTCATCCAGAGCAATCACATCCTTCCTGTAATGTGGCTCCCAGAACTGCACACAATATTTCATTTGTCCTAACCAAAGTGCCATATAAAATTCGTATAACCTTTGGGTCAATGAATAAATGCTGTGTCTACAATAATGCTGAACTCATCAATTATCACTTCCAGTCACATTCAGAAATGTGTGGAGAGGCACCCTCTGAGCTTCCTAGTGAGGTGCCATTCTTTGAGTACTCCCCTGTCTGGTTCCTTCTTCCGAAGTGTATCACCTCATATTTATCAGGGTTACATTCCATCTGCCGTTGATCTGACCATCTGACCATTCCATCTGTATATTCCTGTATCATAAGACCTTCCTCCTCACTGCCAATCACCCAGCCAATCTTTGTGTCAAACACAAACTTACTTCACACACTCCCCCTACCCACTTCACATTCACATCACTTATGAATACTACAAATAATAAGGGGCACAGCATTGATCTCTGCGGTACACCAGGGGAAATTGGGTTCCAGTCACAAAAACACCCTTCTACCATGAAGTTGAGTTTGGATGCAACTTTGCAAGTCACTAATAGGCCCTACATGTTCCCTGGCTGTTCTGTTTTACTCGATATACGTGAAGAATATCTGGGGATTCTCCTTTATCTTGCCCTGCCAACAGGCTTCCATGCCCCTGTATTAGTCAGTCCCCTCCGAGGGAAGAATTTCTGCCTTATTACGGCCTTAAATGGCATATCCCTTATCCTGTCATTATTTGCCTTTAATATAGAGTAGACAGCTAGAGAAACATCCTGTTTATTTCCACCTCATCACATGCATCATAGATTTTTGAAATTTCACTGCGATCACCTCTCATGCTTTGAAACTGGAGAGGTTGCAAGACAACTCGCTCCATCAGAAAATCTTGTCATCTGTGGAATTAATCTGGAGGATGTACATTGATCAGTGTAATCTTTCTTAGATTAGGTCACCAACACTGCACTCAATAACTCAGGTACATTCTCACCAACACTCTATGCAACTGCGACATGATGTCTTTCCCTCTATATTCCTATTCCCTTAAACAAAATCCAACCTAAGTTTAACTTTCCAATTACACGTATTCCTCCAATTACCAATCAAAGTAATTGCATTTAAGAACTCACTGTGTGAGTTATAGAGTCGTAGAGATGTACAGTATGGAAACAGACCCTTTAGTTCAATCCGTCCATGTCTAGCAGATATCCCAACCCAATCTCGTCCCACCTGCCCGCACCCGGCCTATATCCCTCCAAACTCTTCCTATTCATGTAACCATCCAAATGCCTTAAAATGCTGCAATTGTACCAGCCTCCACCACATCCTCTGGCAGCTCATTCCATACACGTACCACTGTCTGTGTGAAAATGTTGCCCCTTAGGTCTCTTTTACATTTAGATCAGATTTCTTACAGTGTGGAACCAAATCCACACGGACCCGCTGAAACGCAACCCACCCAGACTCATTCCCCTTCACCTAACACTATGGGCAAATTAGCATAGCCAATTTACATAACCTGCACATTTTTGGATTGTGGGAGGAAACCCACGAAGACACGGAGAAAATGTGCAAACTCCACACAGAGAGTCGCCTGTGGCGGGAATTGTGAGGCAGCAGTGCGAACCACTGTGCCACCGTACCACCCAACATCTTTCTCCTCTCACCCTGAACCTATGCCCTTTAGTTCTGGAGTCTCCCAACCCAGGGAAAAAAACTTTGTCTCTTTACCCTGTCCATGCCCCTCATAATTTTGTACATCTCAAGAAGGGCACCCCTCAGCCTCCGACGCTCAAGGGAAACCAGTCCCAGCCTGTACAGCCTCTCCCTTTAGCTCAAATCCTCCCACCCTGGCAACATTCTTGTAAAACTTTCCTGAACCCTTTCAAGTTTCACAACATCTTTCCGATAGGAAGGAGACCAGAATTACAGGCAATATTCCACCAGTGGCCTAACTCGTGTGCTATACAGCCGCAACATGACCTCCCAACTCCAATACTCTAACCAATAAAGGAAAGCATACAAAACGCCTTCTTCACGATCCTATCTACCTGCGACTCCACTTTCAAGTAGCTATGAACCTACACTCCAAGGTCTCTTTGTTCAGCAACACTCCCCAGGACCTTACCATTAAGTGCATAAGTCCTGCTAAAATTTGCTTTCTCAAAATGCAGCATCTCGCATTTGTCTGAATTAAACTCCATCTGCCACTTCTAGGCACATTGGCCCATCTGAAGATCCTGTTGTAATCTGAGGTAACCTTTTTCGCTGTCCACTACACCTCCAATTTTGGTGTCATCTGCAAACTTACTAACAATACCTCCTACGCTCGCAGCCAAATCATTTATGTAAATGACAAAAAAGAGAACCCAGCACTGATCCTTGTGGTACTCCACTGGTCACAGGCTTCCAGTCTGAAAATCAGCCCTCCACCTCCACACTCAGTCTTCAAACTTTGAGCCAGTTTTGTATCCAATTGGCTAGTTGTCCCTGTATTCCGTGAGATCTAATCTTACTAATCAGTCTCCCATGGAGAATCTTGTCGAACGCTTTACTGAAGTCCATATAGATCACATCTACTGCTCTTCCCTCATCAATCCTCTTCGTTACTTCTTCAAAAAACTCAATCAAGATTGCGAGATATGATTTCCCACGCACAAAGCCATGTTGACTATCCCTAATCAGTCTTTGTCTTTCCAAATGCATGTACATCCTGTCCCTCAGGATTCCCTCCAACAACTTGCCCACCACTGACGTCAGGCTCACTGGTCTATAGTTCCCTGGCTTGTCCGTACCACCCTTCTTAAAAAGTGGCACCACGTTTGCCAAACTCCAGTCTTCTACCACCTCTCCTGTGACTATCAACGGTCCAAATGTCTCAGCAAGAAGCCCAGCAATCACTTCTCTGGTTTACGACAGAGTTCTATGGTACACCTGTTCAGGTCATGGGGAATTATCCACGTTTACCCATTTCAAGACATCCAGCACTTCCTCCTCATATGGACATTTTTCAACGTGTAACCATCTATTTTCTGATATTCTATATCGTCCATATCCGTTTCCACAGTAAATACTTATGCAAAATACTCGTTTAGTATCTCCCGCATTTTCTCGCCTTGCTGATCTTTGAGGGGCCCTATTCTCTCCCTAGTTATGATTTTGTCATTAATGTATTTGTAAAAACCCTTTGCTACAGCTTCTACTTGCTACAGCTATCTCATGTCCCCCTTTTGCCCTCCTGATTTCCCTCTTAAGTATACTCCTACTGCCTTTATATTCTTCTAAGGATTCGCTCGATTTAACCTGTCTATACCTGACACATGCTTCCTTCTCTTTATTAACCAAACCCTTTAGTCATCCAGCATTCCTTATACCTACCAGCCTTTCCACTCATCCTAACAGGAACATATTTTCTCTGGATTCTTGTTATCTCATTTCTGAAGACTTCCCATTTTCCAGCCGTCCGTTTACCTGTGAATATCTGCCCCCAATCAAAGTTTGAAAGTTCTTGCCTAAAACTGTCAAAATTGGCCCTTCTCCAATTTTCTACTTCAACTTTTAGATCTGGCCTACCCTTTTCCATAATTGCTTTAAATCTAACAGAATTATGGCAGCTGGCCCCAAAGTGCACGTCCACTGACACCTCAGTCACCTGCCCTGCCTTTTTTTCCCTCGGGTGGGTCAGGTTTTGCACCTTCTCTAGTACGTTCGTCCACATACTGAATCAGAAAATTTTCTTGTACACACTTAACAAATTGCTCTCCATCTCGACCCTTAAGGCTATGGCAGACCCAGTCTATATTTGGAAAGGTAAAATCTCCTACCATAATCACCCTACTTTCTTACAGATAGCTGAGATCACCTTACAAGTTTGTTTCTCAATTTCCCTCTCACTATTAGGGGGTCTACAATACAATCCCAATAAGGTGATCATCCCGTTCTCATTTCTTAGTTCTACCCAAATAACTTCCCTGGATATATTTCCAGGAATATCCTCCCTCAGTACAGCTGTAATGCTAACCCTAATCAAAAATGCCACTCCCCCTCCTCTCCTGCCTCTCTTTATATCTTTCCTGTCGCATTTGTATCCTGGAACATTTAGCTGACAGTCCTGCAAATTCCTCAGCCATGTTTCTGTAATTGCTCTGATATCCCAGTCCCATGTTCCTAACCATGCCCTGAGTTCATCTGCTTTCCCTGTTAGGACCTTGCATTTAAATAATGCAGTTTACTTTATTAGTACTACCTTGTATTTCCCTGCCCTGACTGTTGGACTTGTTTCTGTTCGCAGTTGTACCAATCTCAGATTGATCTATTTCCTCACTATCTCCCTGCCCCCCTCCACCCCCCCCCCCCCCCTTACTCGATTAAACCCTCCCGAGCAGCTCAAGCAAATATCCCTGCTAGTATATTCGTCCCCTTCCAATTTAGGTGCAATCTGTCCTTCTGGTATAGGTCCCTTCTACCCCAAAAGAGATTCCAACGATCTAAAAATGCAAATCCTTCTCCCATAAACCAGCTCCATATCCATGCATTCATCTGCTCTATCCTCCTATTCCTGCTCTCACGAGCTCACAGCGCCAGGAGTAATCCAGATATTACAACTCTCGAGAACCTCCTTTTTAAATTTCTGCCTAACACACTGCAATCTCCGTCAAGATTCTCAAAATTTCCCTTCCTATATCGTTGGTTCCAATGTGGACAATGACCTATTGCTGGCCCCTCTCCCCCGTGAGAATATTCTGCACCCTTTCTGAGACATCCTTGATCTTGGCATCAGGGAAGCAACACATCATTCTGTTTTTTTCTCTGCTGTCCACAGAAACGTCTGTCTGTTCCTCAGACTAGGGAGTCCCCTAACACAATTGAACTCATGGAATCCGACATACCCCTTGTTGCATTAGAGCCTGTCTCAATACCAGAAACTTGCCTGTTCGTGCTATGTTCCCCTGTGAATCCATCACACCCCACATTTTCCAAAACAGCATATTTGTTTGAAATGGGGACAGCTCCAGAAGACTCCTGCACTAATTGCTTACCTCTCTTACGTTTCTTGGAGTTAACCCATCTATGTGACTGCATCTGAGACTTTCCCCCCTTCCTATAACTGTCATCCATCACATACTGTTGCTGTTACAAATTTTTCGTTGTCTCTAACTGTCTCTCCAACCGAACCATTCGATCTGATAGGATTCGCAACTAGAAGCATTTATTGCAGATATAGTCCGCAGTAACCCTCAAATCCTTTTTAAACTCCTACATCTGACAAGAAGTGCATATGATTCTACCAAGGCCATTTGTGCTCCTTCACAATCTACAGACCCAGAAAAACAAAACTGTCTTGTTCCTCTACAAAACACTGCCCCAGGTTAAATTAATATTTATGGCTTATATTTTATGATTAATCAAGGGACATATCTCAAAAAACATATAATTAAGGAAGAATCCATTCTACTAAATTCTGAAGACTTTCTGTAGGACACAGTTAAAACAATTCACTTATCTGGCTGGGGACTTTGCCCAAACAGTTCCTCCATAACAGTTGTAAATTTCACTGTTTGTTAATTTTTCTAGACGCACTCTGATCTCCAGCAATACATGAATTCAAACAGCAAAGGCAGTAACTGTGCAGGTACGCTATCCTGTCAGTTGCTTCCCCTCACCGTGTGCTTCCTTTGTATGTTCTTTTCCCTTTTAAAACTGCTGTTGCTTTGACTTTTTTCCCCAAAGTTCCAAACCAATGCAACAGCATACAAAGCAGAAATTGCTGCTCCTGGAATTCGGGGAAATCACCTTCGACACCTAAAATACCTCAAAAAAGGAGCAGCTGTTACAGCCAGAAATGTTTTCCCGCCCAGACTTCTGAAAATCCAAATACACTACTTCCACTAGTTGTCCGTGGTCTATGCTGCAAGAAATAAATTCAAATAAGTTTGTCAGGCATGATTTCTCTTTCAGAAATGCATTGTGATTCTCTGCAACATTGCTGTTCATTTCTTAGTACCCAGTAAGACTTCTTATATAATGGATTCTAATTGTTTCCTTACATATGTCAAATTAATTGTTCTGCACTTCTCCACATTATCTCTTCTTCCCTGTGTACACAGATGGATCACGTTCACTACCTTCCAGTGATCTACAAGGGCTTATGGTCTTTGCAGGATCTACAGGAAAATAAAACACAGTCACTGACAGTTCAATTAATATGTTGTTTTATTTCTGACATTTTGATATGAAGTATATCTGGCCCATCAGACTTAGCAATGATCAATCTAGCTCCATTTTCAAGTACTACTTGTTGCTGATATGAATTGACTTTATGTCTTTAGTTCCACAAATCCCAGGTGATTGCTTGCTTTACACAAGGATTGCCTGGCGCTTTCTCCATGAAGATAGATGCAAACTAGATGGTTAGTTTCTCTGCCATTTCCTAGTTCCACACAATGTATTGTCCTAACCCTTATACATTTCCACATTTGGCCTTACTTTTGTTTTCTTTGGTGCATGGATCCTAGATTTGAGCAGTCTTTGTGTTTCCTGTTTGTTTTTATTTGAGCAGTCTGTGTGTTTCCTGTTTGTTTGTATTCATGTTCTTTTTGATTTACTTAACACTTTCTTCGGCCTTATTTTCAGCAAAGTAAATCTCTCAGAATGTTCAGGTTTGCACAATATCTGGAATTCTTCTGAAGCTGCTTCCTTAGATTTAATGCAATCATTAATTTCTTACGTAAACCATCAATGAGTCACCTTTCCTTTAATTGGTGTTTGTAACTTAGTGTTATATACGTATTTTTCAGACTTTACAGTATTTCTATCACTAATAGGCAAAGTCTGTCTCACACTAAATGTAATATTGTATTTTTCCAATTCACTTGAGCCTCTAGCCTTCGGGTTTCCATGATATTTGAGTGTAATGTTCAAACATTCTATATTGCTTGCAGGCGCCTTGTAAAATGCAACATATAATGTCACGATTGCCCAATAGGTTCCTCAGAGCACGGTAAGTAATTAGTCCTTCTGACCACACAACACCACGCCAGAAATAATCTGCTCTCTACTTTGGTTCATAACATACTCTTCAGCCTACCTCATACACACTTATGAAATGTATTTTTCACAGCATTAGCAATCATTTCGTTAACGCAGTTAAGTTGCAATTTTAGATCATTCAATATTACTGCAGCACCCACGATATTTGCATATCTAATTTCCAGAGAATCGGATGCACAACAGTTTTGGTTTAGATATGTAAGGCACCAATGTTTGTTCCTCCTTGTTGTTTGCAAGATCCACGCAAACATATTCTGAAGAAGCTGTGGGATGTGCTCTGTGCTGTTATTAGTGATAGACGTGGACAAGACATTGGGGAGGCTCACCCCGATGCTGAGATGATCTGAAGAAATGCCCATCAATACAGGACAAACATCAATAACCTTCCCCGCTCGGCCAGGACAAATGTCTCCCTATTCTCTCTACTCCCTCACACTCTCTGTATATCTGTTACAGCACCTACGCCCAAACAAGGCTCTTGCTCCACCAGTCACCCTGTTGCATGCAACACTCTCTTTCCTTCACTCTCTCTGTCACTGAAAGCAAATCGAGATTGAATTTATTGTTTTGCCAACATTGAACCAGTGAGACAATTTGATGCTGAGTATATAAAAATGCGAACATTTTGAAAATTGGGGAGGCAGCAGATGCAATCGAGACGGAGAAGCCTGGGATCAACCATCTTGCTCTGCAAGAAATTAGGAAATACTCACTATCATAGATATTTTTTCATATGAAACATATTCACAGTAAACAGAAATACGACGACCCAGGGAATTCAGCAGCCAGGAGAGTAACATCACAGAGGACGGCAGTGGCTGTGTGGTTTTTAAATCAAGTTGATGCAATCTTCATAAGTGTCTAATTGAAACAGCATATTGTTATAGAGGTGGGTGCAGTTGTGTGGTTGGGGTGGGGGTCGGAGCTGGATAAAGTTGTAAATAGTTGTGGTGTAATGTTCACTTTTACAGTTAAAAATAAATTGGCGTTATTTTCTTTAAATAATGGAATTTGGGAGTTCTCTGTCACTCATATTCTAATAGATTACGAGGTGAGTTGAGCTTTCCTGGATGTTTGGTTTAATTAATAGAGGCATTCGCCACCATGTCGGAACACTTGTAAAGACCAACAGAGAGCAAAAAAAAACAGAAGTAAGGAGTGAGAAGATTAAATAAAAAGAAAGACTGTAAGAGCTTCTTTCGACATGGAAAGGGCAAATTAGAGGCAAAAATGGGCATCTGATCGCTAGAAATTGACACAGGAGAGATAGTAATGTGGAACAAGGAAATGGCTGAGGAGCTGAAAAATTACTTGGTGTCAGTCTTCACGGTTGAAAACACGAGCAATATCCCAAATATTTAAAAGACTTAGTGGACAGACCTGAGTATGGTGGCCATCACCTAGGAGAAGGTGCTGAGAAAACTGAATGGCCTGAAGGTAAGTAAATCACCTGGACCAGATGGACTCCATTCCAGATTTCTAAGGCAGATAGCTGATGAGACAGTGGAGGCGTTGGTGGCGATCATTCAGGAATCTCTCAAATCAGGGAGATTCCCAGTGGACTGGAAAATCGCTAACGTTATACCCCTATTTAAAAAAGGGAGTAAAGCAAAAAACGGAAATCACAGACTGTCTAATCAAAACTTGAGCTCTGGGTCAGATCCTGGAATCCATTGTGAAGGATGAGATTTCTGAATAGTTGGATGTGGATGGTAAAGTTACCATGGTTTCTTAGAGGGGAGGTCATGCCTGGAAAAGCTGCTAGAAAACCTTGAGGACGTAACGAGCAGCTTAGAACAAGGAGAGCCAATGGATGTCATCACCTGGACTTCCAGAAGGTCTTTGACAATGACTACTGAGTAAGCCAAGGGCCCATGGTACTAGAGCAAGGTGCTAG
Source organism: Chiloscyllium punctatum (assembly GCF_047496795.1). Lineage (NCBI taxonomy): Eukaryota > Metazoa > Chordata > Chondrichthyes > Orectolobiformes > Hemiscylliidae > Chiloscyllium > Chiloscyllium punctatum. The sequence goes on along the minus strand of NC_092768.1, from coordinate 71,775,267 downwards.
CATGGATAGAAATTTGGCTATCTGGCTGGAAGCAGAGAGCGTCGATAATAGTGTCCTTCTCAGGATGACAGCCAGTGACAAGTGGTGTTCCATAAGGCTCGGTGTCGGGACCACAACGTTTCATTTTATACATTAACCATCCAGATGAAGGAGCTGAAGGCATTCTGGTTAAGTTTGAAGGTGATACAAAGATAGGTATAGGGACAGGTAACGTCGAAGAGGCATGGAGGCTTAAGAAGGATGTGGGTAAGTTAGGATAATGGGTAAAGAAGTGGCAGATGGAGTACAAACTGGGAAATTGTGGGAACATGCACTTTGGTAGGAAGAATAAAAACAAGGACTACTGAGAAAATTCAGATGTCTGAAGTGCAAAGGGACTTGGGAGTTCTACTCCAGGCTTCTCTCAATGTAAACGTGCAGATTGAGTCAGTAGTTAGGAAGGCAAATGCAGTGATGGAATTTATTTTGAAAGGATTTGAATGTAAAAAAAGGGATGTACTTCTAAGGCTCTATAAGGCTCTTGTCAGACCACATGTCGAGTATTATGCGCTGTATTGAGGCCCATGCCTCAGGAAGGATGTGCTGACCTTGGAATGGGTTCACAGCAGGTACATGAGAATGGTCCCAGGAATGAAAAGCTTAATATTTGGGAACGTTTGAAGACTCTGGGGCTGTTCTTGATGGAGTTCAGAGGGATGTGGGTGAATCTAATTGAAACATACAGAATATTGAATGTCCTGGACAGTACGGATGGTGAGAAGACTTTCATTGATAGGAGACTCTAGGATCCAAGGACACAAACTTAGAGTAAAGGGAAATCCGTTTAGAATGGAGGTAAGGGGAAATGTCTTCAGCCAGAGCGTGGGGAACCTATGGAATTCATTTTCACAAAAGGCAGTGGAGGTCAGACCATTGAGTATATTTAAGATAGAAATAGTTTGCTTCTGGAGTATCAAAGGGATCAAGGGTTACAGGGAGAAAGCAGGACAATGGGGTTGAGAAACTTGTCAGCATAATTGAATGGTGGATCAGACTTGATGGGCTCAATGGCCTCATTTCTGTTCCTATTTTCGATGATCTTATGGTCGTAAGCTGCAGTCTGATGCTCCCGTTCTCTTACCTTGACCCTCCTGTCAGCAAAGTGTGAGATTAAAAAGTCCCTGAATCATCTTTAACAAACGTGGAGGATTCCTATTGAGGATTCATGGGAATCGCTCCACTGCTTGAAGGAAAGGAAATTCTGCCAAATCCAACTGTTCCAGGAAGAAGTCTCATACCAGCAGCTTGTTTGAGTAGAATAACGTCGGAGACAGAATAGCAGTTGGGACACATTATCTCTTTTCCATTTGATATGATTAAAAATACTATGAAACTTTGGAAACCATTTCTTATTCTTTATCGTCTTCAGACATGTGCGTTGGTGTATGTGTCTGTATGTGTGTGACTTTGTGTCTCACATTTTTCGAGAAAATAACCTAGGTTACACTTCAAATTTGTTGTAATCAGTGGAGAAGTGTTGGGCTGGAAAATGAAACAGTCACCCTCCAACATTGGTCAGAGCAGGAATGAGAAATTCTCACGGGGCTGTTCAAATGGGAATTCTCTTCCCTAGAAGTTTATTCCCAAGATGCAGCTCAACATCACTACTTCCAGCGTAATTAGACATGGTCCATAAATGTTGGCCTATCAATAACACCCACATTCCATGAATAAATAAAAAAATGATGAACTGCAGCAGAATTAATTGTATGGGAACAAGACTGTTAGACAAATGCCTGGCGCCTTCCAGAATTGTGCTGCCTGTGTAGTTTGACTTTGTGCAGTTCCCTAATATTGTGCCTGGGTGCTTGCATTTATTCAAAGTTGAGTTTATTCAACATTTAACAGACATGTGAATGGCGTAAAATTGTGGACAGACAGAAAAGTGCTGCGCAGACCACACTCAGATCAGCCATGATCTTATTGTCTGGTCGAGCAATGACAAAGTGTCTAATGAACCACTCCTGCTCCTCAGTCCTATGTTCCTATGTTCCCTTCCGTCCTTAACACCACCTGAACAGGAGCAGATGGAGACAGGATATTATTGAGTCCCTCAACACTGGGTGATTTGGTGTGGGTTGGAAAATGTGATGGGAAATCCAGGCTTGATACAAAAGAGGCCTCTCACCTCTTTACAGAGTGTCTCCTCGCTGCAAATGGTGCTTCATTTGTTGGTCATGTTGTAGACCCAGATTCACTGTGAATATCAGGTCCATATCTCGCCCAGAGATGGCTCACCAGATACTTTTCTCTCACTGTCCTCAACATTCAATAACAGCACTTCTAGGTAAATTACAACCATTCACTTTCCAATGTCAGAATATGAGAGCATAAGAAACAGGAGTAGATAATTCCGATGCTCATGCCATTGTATGCGATCATGTCTGACCTACTGTTGGCATTAACTCATCTTTAATGCCCAATTCTTCCCTCCACTCAGCTCTCTGACGGATTAAAACTCCATCTACCTCCTCTTTAAATACTTGCAGTGATATCGCTCCCCTAACTTTCTAGACCTGAGAATTCCTGACATTCACTACCCTCTGTGAGAAGAAAACACTCTCCACACAGACACCATCACGTATTAACATTAACAAAAGTGTTTAACTGACCTGCTTAGGTAAGAGGGATTGACCCCGATATCAAGGCAGGATTTGACTGAAGGTTTTAACCTCAGAGGCACTTAAATATCCAGAATCATGCATCCTGTGTAAAATAAAAACTACAAGCCATGGAATTTATCACCTTCTCAGTGTGTGTAGAATATAACGAGTGATTGTCCGTCACCATCAAGTTTCAATGCAATGACCTCTTATCTCTGACAGTGCTACAGATTAACCTTCACTCACTCCTCTTTTACCATCGGCGCAGGGATTAGTCGGGTGAAATTAGTCTCTATAGCAATGAGATCATTCGTTCTAAGGATAAGAAAATCTGTCCATAATACCCCAAGTACTGTCTCAACCACACTCTCAGTGATGATCACAATAATTTCTTTCCCACACTTACGGTCTCCATATCGTTATTATGACATAAAAACCCATTCCTTCTCTATGTACTGCCATCGATGTGGAATTTAAAAGTTCCTTAGATCTGTATGTCAGCATCAGTAAATCCAGAACCAAAGGTGCCTGTGGAGATGAACATCACTCTTGGGTAGAGACTCAGTCAGAAAGATTGCACTTGAAATAGGGAATGGTCACCTACCCGAATGGAAATGTGGTGTAGAAATAAGGAAAACAGGCAGAGGAAGGGAGCTAACTTTACTTTTGTTCTTCCCTCACGGGATGTGTGCAGCCATGGTCAAGCTAGCATGTTATACGGATCTTGAACTGAGTGTCTGGTTCCACAGCACAGTAAAGAGTAAAACACATTGATGTGGGTTTGCACAGCTATGACTGGGGAAGAATAACCATTGACTTCTCTGAAGGACAGGAAGCATGCAGATGAGCCTTTTTTAAATTACAAATGATGATGGTTCCACTTCAATAACATCAATTTCCTTCTTGAGTTATCAACAGATTATTATTCTGTGGCTCTAGATTATGCGTCAATGATTTAAGCAGCACGCAGTGTCTGCCTGTCTGACAGGTTCTGTGCAGTGAACAATTCAACATACTCAAGAGCAATTATTCTGCAACTGACATGTGGTTACAAGGGACTTGTTAAGGTATATCCAGATTGAACAAAGGCACAATTGATGGTTTATTCAGAAGATGCATTGAGGCTGAGGAGGAGATGGGTATATCATAATGGTGATATTGGACAGAATTAGTGAGTGGGGAAGATATAGAAATGTTGATCTGTGCAGGTATAGAAGTATTACGGAGTTTGAGAACAGTCTGGTTCCTCATCGCGTATTGGTGAGTAATTTGTCAATAATAATCTGCTCGTTATAATTTGTGAGGAATGGAATATTTCATTGGAATTGAAAATATTGACGTCCACCTTTCTAAATTTTAAATAATATGAGCAGTAATTCAGTCTTACCTGGCTTTATGAACAGATAGAATGACTTACCAGGAACACCAACGATAATGAGGATGGGATAGTAACCATTTTGAATAACCATCAGTACACCATAGAACCGTAATGCTAATGAGATCCAAGGTTGAGAAAGCAAGGAAATACCCTCGGATAAACTCCTGCCCATTGCTGTAACATTCCAGTCTAATGTTCTCAGATTCTGATCCATTGTTGGAACATTCCAGTCTAATGTTCTCAGATTCAGATTTCTCCTTCCCCCCTCTCTAGATCTGCTGATCCCTGTTAGTGCTGTTGGTGATACTCCCGCTGATACTATGGGATAACACATTGAACCGATTCCCTCATTAATAGAAGAGGAAAGCTCTCCAGTGACATATTTAGGTTCCACGGAGATTGAGATCAATCTCAATCGCTGAACAAATATCTCCAGTTAACCCATTTCAATTCAATACTTTTTATTATTTTTTTTTAAAAAACCGTATGATTAAAATTTACGCATTCTGGGTGGGATATGTGGGGATGATAGAGGGAACAAATGTTAGGGTTGGTCGATCAATCATGTGTAAGCATTCAATCTACCTTGGATATGGGAGCAATGCCAGAGGTTTATTAGAACATGAGCATGCTTCTCTGTTTATAAATTGAAACGTACGTTCTTTAACTACTGATCAGGAATTACAATATCAGTAAAACGTTAAAAGAACTTTTATCGTCCATGATCTGAGAAGAAAATGTCCCTAAGACTACGTGCGGTTGTAACAGACAACGACATGGTTTTTTTGACAGGGAATTGTACCTGAGAGATAATGGAGACTGCAGATGTTTGATAATTTAGAGTATGTAAAGCATGGCGGTGGAAAAGGCACAGCAGGCCAGGCAACATCCGAGAAGCAAGAGAGTCGAAGTTTCAGGCAGAACTTTCAGCGGAAAGGTAAGTAATAGGTGAACAAAGGTAGGAGGTGATCATGATAGATCGATGGGGAGTGTGGGATAGAGCGGTGGGAATTAAGATGGGCATTATGTCTCCTCAGGAGGGCAGATGTGAGTCTGGGAGTTGGATCTGGGATCTGGGTTACCCAGGGGAAATTTGTAAATCAGTGGATCTAATGTTCGTGCCGCATGTTTGTTGGCTCCTGAGGCAGAAGATGGTGTGTTACTGGTGACATCCTGGTACATCTCTTCTGAACCCTCTTCAGCTTAACAATCTCCTTCCCATAACAGAACTGCACACAGAACTACAGAACAGGCTTTATCAATGTCCTGAACAATCTCAGCATGCCTGCTCAACTTCTAAACTCAAAGGTCTGAGCACTGACGTAATCTGAAATACCCTGCGCCACAAACTTCAAAGAATTATACCTGCGCCCCCGGGTCCCTCTTTTCTATATAACTACCAAATCCCAGCATTCATTGTGTAAGCCCTCCCCTTGTTTGTTTTACCAAAAAGCAATACTTCACATGTATCCAGGTTAAACCCCATCTGCAACACCTCAGCCCAGTGAATGATATTACTACCCCATCACACTCCCCCTTCGGATTAAAACCACAATCCACTCTCCATAATGCCTACAGACACCAGCCTTGAGTTTCCCAAAGACACAGAGCTTGGTTTGCCTTGTGCAGGCAGAAGGAGGAGTCGGTAAGCAAAAGCTGGATAGGAAATAGCTGTCTTATCTCAATTAATGGTTTTCGTAAGAGGGAAGCCACATGCTCGAGATTTGAAATAGTGACCGGTGTTTTGGGCACAGAATTGTGTTCTTTCCTCGTCTCTGGTCTTCAGTATTGATATCTACTCGAGATCCCTCATAGTGCAGTGTGTTGCAGGATTTCTTTCCCTAATATAGCAGACTACTGGTAATAGACATTTAAACCGGAAATCATAGCCAAGCAATTACAGATGTTCATAGTTTATCTCAATAGTACAGCGAATACACTCAACATCCTATAGTTAAGGCTAATAATTTGTACAAATTTTCAATGTGATTTGTCCCCTGTATAATTTGGTATTAGAACATAGAACATAGAACAATACAGCGCAGTACAGGCCCTTCGGCCCTCGATGTTGCGCCGATCAAAGCCCACCTAACCTACACTAACCCACTATCCTCCATATACCTATCCAATGCCCGCTTAAATACCCATAAAGAGGGAGAGTCCACTACTGTTACTGGCAGGGCATTCCATGAACTTACGACTCGCTGAGTGAAGAACCTACCCCTAACATCAGTCCTATATCTACCCCCCCTTAATTTAAAGCTATGCCCCCTTGTAATAGCTGACTCCATACGTGGAAAAAGGTTCTCACTGTCAACCCTATCAAACCCCCTAATCATCTTGTACACCTCTATCAAATCACCCCTAAACCTTCTTTTCTCCAAAGAAAACAACCCCAAGTGCCTCCGCCTTTCCTCATAGGATCTTCCTACCATACCAGGCAACATCCTGGTAAACTTCCTCTGCACCCGTTCCAGTGCCTCCACATCCTTCCTATAGTATGGCGACCAAAACTGCACACAATATTCCAGATGCGGCCGCACCAGAGTCTTATACAACTGCAGCATGACCTCAGGACTCCGGAACTCAATTCCTCTACCAATAAAAGCCAGTACGCCATATGCCTTCTTCACTGCACTATTTACCTGGGTGGCAACTTTCAGAGATCTGTGTACATGGACACCAACATCCCTCTGCTCTTCCACACTACCAAGTAGTCTACCATTAGCCCAGTAATCCATCTTTTTATTACTCTTACCAAAGTGAATCACTTCACACTTAGCTACATTGAACTCCAACAGTGTTTGTTAACTGTCCAACAGTATTGTTAACCAGAATTTAATAAATCCATACACTTCAAACATGACCCAAAATCTGGGCATAGTTTCGGCCTTGTTTAATGGATGGTGCCCAAGTTTCTGAGCCGGAGCTCTGGATGTGATTCCAGTCCAGGAATGTCTGATAGTGCCCCTATCTCTGGAGAAGGTGGAGTGGAGTCATGTCCGATGGAAGTGTGTCACAGCGTGTTACAACAAGCTGATGAACAACATATAGGAGCATCATGTTGCAGCTTTAGGGGCTAATGCTGAATGATGGTAGTGTATCTATCACTGCGCCGAAAATTCTCGTTTCAACTCCCACAAAGCAGTTTCATAATATGTCTGAACAAGTTGATTAAACTTTTTGGAATCATGCCTTGATGGAGAAGGAAGAGGTACGACTATTGAATTTGGGACTATAGACCCAGGATGACTGAAAGCACAGCCAACCGTCTTGATTGGAGTCATATTTACACTTTCTAGAGGTTTATAAAATTATGACGGGCATGGATAGGGTGAGTGGTCAAGGTTCCATCCCCGCAAGGTAGGAGAGTCTAAAACTAGAAGGCATAGGTTTAAGGTGGGAAGAGAGATATTTGAAAGACAATGAAGAGCAACTTTTTTTCCCTGCAGAGGGTGGTGCTTCTATGGAATAAGCTGCCAGAGAAACTGGTGGAGGCTGGAACAATTACAGCATTTAAAAGGCAACTGGATGGCTTTATGATTAGTGGGATATGGGCCAAATGCTGGCAAATGGGAGTGGAATTAATTTAGAACATTAGGATGGCATGAGCGAGTTGAAGAGTTTGTTTCCCTGTTGTACATCTCTACGAATGATTGATTCAATTAATGAAGGTCTCTTTGTAATCTTCAGCTGTTCACCATTATACAAACACTGTCCACAGTAAACCCAAACTTGACGTCATCCTCAAATTTGCGAAATATACCTTCTATAATTCTCATCTCAATCATTTATATAAATGACAAACAAAAGTGAACCCAACAATTTTGCCTCTGGATCATTGCTGCCCACCGGATTCCAGTTCAAAAAACAACCATCCACCATCACCCTGTCTCCTGCCAGTAAACAGATATACACAGAAACACACATGCAATCACACACACATACAGAGACACCGACGCAACCATGTCTTTTAGACAAAGGTTAGATTAAAACCACGATCAAGGGTTACGGTGAGAAGGCGGGGAAATTATATTGAGATACACACCAGACAGGATCAAACTGCAAAGTAGACCTTATGAGCCAAATGGCCTGATTCCAATTTCCTATGCTCTGTGGCATTAAGGTGGCAGGATTATTTTCCAAGGGTGCAGTAGAAGCTGAGTTTGATAAATACTTGACTGAACAGTCAATGGGACTGTGGATACGTTTGAGGGGCTGAATGGTATATGTTTGTTCGTATTTTCTGTGCCCTTGTTTCTGAAAAGTGTAGGTGACTTGCTGTGAGGTTAACACACTTTAAAATGAAAGGGTTCTTCCTTTTCCATTTGAGATAAGATTGCTCCTTTCTTCTTTGGATTGTGTGATCTGTGGCGTTCTCATCCCCCGGGAACAGTGAAGACTGGGTCATTGAGGATATTCAAGGCTGACCTTGACTGACCTTTGATGGACAGAGGAGTCAATGTTTATTGGGAACAGACAGGAAAGGGGTATTCAGCTACAATCAGATCAGCCATAATGTTTCTAAACTGAGCATCAAGTTGGAGGGAACGAATGGCCAACTGCTGCTCCTACTTCACTCGTTGTTCTGTCAGTTCACACCTGAGGCTGTTCCAGAGGGAGATAAAGATCCCATTGAGGCAGTCAGCATCGTGACAATACAGCAGGGGGAGGCCATAATGCACTTCCATGGGGTTAGACAGGAATAGAATGAAGTATTCAAATCATTTCAGTAAATTACACAGCACAGGAGGATGCCATTTAACCATCCCAGGCTGCCTCAGGAAATACAGACAAGAGATCATTACTCATTTTGTGTTTGGTAAGCTGTAACCAGTGGAATTCTTCAGGGATCTGTGTGAGGTCATCAACAAATGACAATCCACACCAATGAACTGGATGGAGAGGATGGAGCTCAGTTTGCTCATACATCAGGATAGTCAATCAATAAGATGTCAAAGGGAGACAGAGTGTCTCCAATGAGATACAGACAGGGGGAGGGCAGCACGTCGGCAATGGGATACAGATGGGGAAGGCATAGCGTCTACAGTGGAATACAGACAGGGGAAGGGCATACCGTCTACAATATGATACAACAGGGGGAGGGCAGAGCTTCTGCAATGGGATACAGATGGGGGGAGGGCAGAGCGTCTACAATGGGATACAGACAGGGGAGGGCATAGTTAGTAGGTTTACAGGTAACATCAAAAAATAGTGGGGCGGTGGACAGTGATGGTTATTTCAGAGTACAACGGCACCCTTGACAAACAAAGGGTCAAGGACTGGCAGATAGAATTTAATGCAGACATTTGTGAGGTTTTGCATTTTGGTAAGTTAAAGCAGGGTGGTACCCTAGGGAATGTTGCTGAACAAGGAGACCTACGGATGCAGGTTCATAGTTCCTTGAAAGTGGAGTAGCAGGTAGACAGAGTATTAATGTTCAGTCAGAACATTGATTATAGGAGATGGGGTAGCATATTACATTTCTACACGACATTGCTGAGGCCACTTTAAGAATACTGCGTACAATTCGGTAGGCACTGCTAAAGGATGGATGTTGCTCAGCTTGAGAGGGTGCAGAAAAGGATTTTCTGAAACCTGAGAAATTGAACTGCAGGAGAGGATGAGCAGGTTGGGGTTTTTGTCCCTGGACTGTTGGAAGCTGAATAGTGACACGACAGAGGTTTATAAAATCCTGTGGGCTATTTATAGTCTCAATGGTCAACATTTTTTCCCAGTGTTCGAACTTCCAGAACTATATGGCAGAGGTTGATGATGACAGGGGAAAGATTTAGATGGGACCTGAGGGGAAACCTTCACATTCAGAGGCCCTGGGGGTACGGAAAGTGCTGTCAGAGGAAGTGGTGAAAGCGGGTACAATTACATGTTTAAAATATATCTGGATAGATACATAAATAGGAATGGTTCAGAGGGATATGGGCCAAATGCTGGCCAGTGAGACTAGGTCACGTTAGGATGCCTGATCGGCATTCAGAATTTGGAAAAAAAGGATGTGTTTCCATGCTGTAAGACTCTGCTATTCTATCACAGTGATGAGGAAAAATGCAAAAAGGGCTTTTGAATGGGAATTCTCTTCCCCAGAAGTTTGTGGTGTTTCTCTGATTGCAAGTATTCACAGCTGAGTTAGTTAAAGATTTGACAGAGACTGCGTCATGGATAATGGGATACAGACAGGAAAGTGGGGCTGAGACCCCAACCTGATCAGCCACAATCTTAGTGCCTGGTGGAGAAGGCTCAAAGTATCTCATGACCCACTCCTACTCCTCAGTCCCCCTGTTTCTGTGTTCCATTTAGAGCCTCAAACCTGCTGGATCTGAGCAGTTGGAGGCCACTTACTGCTATCACCTGGTGCATAGAAACAGAGGAGAACATTCACTCCCTCATGACTGTCACACACGGTTTGGGAGATTTGGAAAATGTACTTGGAAAACCCAGGCTGGATATGAAAGCGGTCCCTCATTTCTCTTTACAGAGGTTCCCCTCTCTGCAACTTGTACTCCGTTTGTTGGTAGATGCAGATTTACTGTGAATACAGCCCCCATACCTCACCCAGAGATGGCTCACAACGTCCCCTGGGCTCCGTGACTGCAACATTCCATAACAGACCTTCCAGGTACCTTCCTGTAAGTAATCTAATCTAATCTAATCTAATCAAATTTTCCAATAACAGAATGTGAGAATATCAGAAACAAAGGCAGGTCGTTCGCCTCCCAAGCCTGTCTTGCCTTTCACTAAGATCATGGCTTCATAGCCCTCACCTCTCTGATACATCAAAATCCCTCTCCAACCTCTATGAGCACTTCCATAGAACACAAAACAAAGAACATTAGAGCACAGTACAGGACCTTTGGCCCTCGATGTTGTGCCACCCGTTTATCCTACTCTATGATCAGACTATCGTCCGTGCTTCCGTTCACTTTCTTCCATATGCCTATCCAAGAATCTCTTGAGTTTCCCTCACGTATTTGATTCTACTTCCACTGCTGGCAGTGCATTCCAAACCCCCACCACTCTCTGTCTAAAGAACCTACCTCTGATATCTCCCCAAACCTTCCTCCAATTACCTTAAAATTATGACCCCTTGTGATAGATATTTCTGCCCTAGGAAACAGTCGCTTGCTATTCACTCTGTCTATGCCTCTCATCATCTTGCACACCTCTATCATATCACCTGTCATCTTTCTTTCCTCCAATGAGAAAAGCCCTTGCTCCCTCAAGCTTATTTCATAGAACCTTCCGTCCAGTCTGGTGAGCATCTTTGTAAATTTCCTCTGCACTCTGTCTAAAGCTTCCACATCCTTCCTATAATGGACTGAGTAGAACTGAGCACAATAGTCCAAGTGTGGTCTAACCAGGACTCTATAGAGCTTCAGCATAACCTCACGGCTCTTAATCTCAATCCCCCTGCATATGAAAGCCAACACACCATGTGCCTTCTTAACCACACCATCAACTTTGGGAGCAAATTTGAGTAATCTGTGGACACAGACCTCAAGGTCGCTCTGTTCCTCCATACTGCCAAGAATCCTGTCTTTAACCATGTATTGTGCATTCATATTCGAGCTTGCAAAGGGAACCTGATATTGGTGTGAGTTCAGATGATGGACAGTTTTGAATGAGCATTTGTTCTGCAGCTCTGTAACTGAAAGTGGGCACAGCAGAGTCTATGACTCATTGGGCTGAATATAACCATAATTTATCTTTGTGTGATTTTCACTGAGTGTGACAGATGGGTTGTCTGCACGAGGCTGAGCTATTTTCCTGGTACTATCATATCGAACTCACCTCATTAACTACCCAGCCACCCCATGGTGTCCCTGTCATTCAATGCCAGTCCGATCCCACCCATCATGGTTGGAGTTATTCACGATCGGCCGGATGCCCTGATATTCCGTGATCCCTGGCATTGGTGCACAGTTTACCCCGAGCATGGCAGATAAGGGGCAATTATACCACGGTTTGTCGACAGGGACACGGAACTCCTGGTGGATGGGCTAGTACAGAGGGGACCATACTCTTCCCAGCGGAACCACACCACCAGACCCAACGAGCAGGGCCTGAGCTCACCAACCAGCTCAGTGCAGTATCTGCGGTCTGAAGAAATGTTCAGCAATGCAGGACAAGCTTCAATAACCTTCCCCACACTGTCAGGATAAGGGTCACTGTGTTCTCCCTGCTCCCTCACACTCACTGTATATCTGTTATATCACCGACACCCGAACACGATTCATGGTCCACTACTCTCACTATTGCATGCAAAGCCTTCTCTCTTTGTCACACACACACGCACACACACACACACACGCTCGCCTTCGCAATACTCTCACATGTTGATAGAATATTCTGAAGAATGTTGATTGTGGAATGTTCAAGTTCGTGTTCCAAATAATTCCCATTTTCAAGAAAATTTTAATGCCCCAGTATGTAACACAAAAGGGGAAGGAACAAAATTGTACAGTTTTCAAATCACATGCAATCCACTATGGGGCCATTCAGCCCTTCAAACGCATTCTAGCATTTAAGAAGATTGTGGTTGATCTGATGCGTTTCTCAGTTCCATGTTACATGAACTTTCAGTCATTCAACCCCCTGGGTTCCTGTCACTGAGCAGACAACACTCAGGCACTTTTACCCGGGTTTTCTTCAAGCGCCTGCTCGAGGACATTTCCCAAGGGGATGCACTGTCCCAATAATATATTCCATCAGCTTTCTCCATCTATATAATGGTAAGCACATTTTACACAGACCAATCAAAAATCTACACTCATTTTATGGTTATCGATATCCAATCACAATTAGTAATTCTGGTTATTTCATATGTCTCACCTTACCGTATTCAGCCAAAGATGGCTTTGAAATACTTGTCTCATTATAAAATACAATTTCTAGCAGAGAACGTTTGAACCCTCAGTCGTTATTTTGACCGTTATCTGAATTGTACCTTTTTCCTTGTTATGAAAGTTTCCCTTACCCTTTGCCTGTGACTGTTTCTGTCTGTAACAGTTATACAGTCTCCCACTCAGTTGGCTGGACAGCTGGTTTGCGATGAAGATGGAGGCCAACAGTGCTGGTTCGATTCACCACACTGACAGAGGTTACCATGATAGGGACGCTGTCTCACCCTCAACCCATCACCCGAGGTGTGGTGACCCTCAGGTTAAATGACCACAAGTGGTCTCTCTTTAATGACAGAGCAGCTCTATGGTCATTGGAACTCTGTTCTATCACTGTTGCCATTTTAAAATGTTTTCTAGATTACCATTTCGTTTTCACGGATGTTCTGAAGCAGTGTCATTTTGTACCACTGTCAACATTTTCCCATGCTGCACATTCCAGTCCATCCCCTGATAATCCTTGACTCTGTTGTTACTTATGAATCTTCCGTCTGTGCCTCAAAAATATTCAATAACTCTGCCTCCAATGGTCTGCGGGGAAGAGAGTTCCAAAAACTCATAGCACTGAGAAAACAAAGAAAAAGCCTTACCTGGGGTGTGAGGTTATTTTTTGTCTACCTCCCTGAGATTGGATATAATTACATTGGAAGCAGTTCAGCAATGTTTCACTTCATGTATTCCAGGAATGAAGGCCTTATATTATGGTTACTCATAGAAAGAGAGGTGATCTTACTGAAACATACAAAACCTTCAACAGAGTGTATCAGGTAGATATCCACTGGGTATTCGTATAGTCCAAACTTCTTGCCATTGTTCTAGAACTTCAACCGTGTGGCGGCAAGGCATTCTGCCCATCAAATCCACACTGACCCAGTGAACAGCATCCCAGCCAGACCTGCCCCCCACCCTATCCATCTAACCCTGCATTTCACATGACTAACGCAACTAACATACACATCCTTGGGCACTATGGGCAAATTAGCATGGCCAATCCACTCTAGGCTGCACATGTTTGGACTGTGGAAGGAAACTGGAACACTGGGAGGAAACACAGACACAAGGAGAATGTTCAAACTCCACATACAGGACGCCCGAGGTTGGAATTGAACCCAGCTCCTTGGTGATGTGAGGCAGCAGTGTAAAACACAGATCCTCCATGCTCCTCGATTAGTTTTATAAGTTACTTGTGTCTGACTAAAGAAATCTGCGTGACTTGTTTACTGAACCAGACCTAGTCTAAGACTTTTATCATCAGCTATATCACCAATCTGGTCACATTTAAAATGTGATGTGAGTAGTGAAGGAGTGGGACTAGAAAAGGAATCAGTGACACCCTCCAACCTCAGTCAGAACTGGGATGAGGAGAAATTCACAAAGTGGGAATTTATTGACGTAGGAATTCTCCTTCCCAGAAGTATGGGATGGCTGAAGCTTTATATTATATCGAGGCTGGCTTCATCTGATTTTCCATCGACAGGTGAATCAGGGATAATGGTGCTTGGAGAGAAGAGTGCAGCTGGGACCACAATGAGATGAGCCACGACCTTATTAACTGTCGGAGTAGTGTCAAAGGGCCGAATGTTCCACTCGTGTTCCTCAGCCTTATGTTCTGATGTTCCATTCAGCCCTTCGGACCTGCTACACAGGGGCAGATTGAGGCCACCCCGATGGTTAGGTGTAGTTCGTGAAATGTAATTGAAAATCCAGGCTGAGTCAGGAATTGTTCCGCACCCCAATCTCTCTTTTCAGGCTTCCCGTCTCTGTAACTTCTGCTCCAGATTTGGGTCATGTTACAGACCCAGAATCGCTGTGAATACAGCCCTCTACCAGTGTGAGCTCACAGAAATCCTCTGCTCTCCCTGAATGCAACATTGTACAAAACCATTTTCAGGAAAATAACATAAGAATGTAAGAAATAGAAACAGGAGCAGGCTATTCGGCCCCTCAAACCTGTACTGTCATTTAATAAGAACATGGATGATCTACTTCAGGGCTCAACTCCACTTTCCTGCTAACCTTTTGTATCCCTCAAATCACTAATCTATCAAAACCCAATCCAGCCAGTCTGTAAATGTATTAAAAAAAAAACCAGTTTCCACAACCTCTGGGTTAGGGAATTCCAGACATTCACTACTTTCTGAAAGAAGATGTTTCTTTGTATCTCAGTTTGAAATCGATATCCCTTATTCTGTATCTACAACCCTGAGTTCGACTCTCTGCCCTGGAACGGATCCACATTCTCGAAATCTACCTTGTCAAGCCCCCTCTGCATCATGTCCATTTCAGTAATATCATCCACATTCATTTCAACCACAATGAATAAACGCCTCACCATTTTAGATGTACTCAATAATTCAACCCTTTCATTCCAGGAATCCGCCTAATGAACCAACATTAGTTACTTGCTGCATCAGCATGCTGACGTTATGTTTCAGACACAAAGACAATTCCATCCCTTTGCACTGTTCATTTTGTGGGTGTCCTCTCCATTAAGTAACAGCCCGCCTTTTAGTTCTCAGTGTCATCCTCAATGAAGTGGGGAGGGACCATAATGTGAGAGAATGTGCTCTGTAATTGGAGATGGAGAACTTGAATCAGGAAGGGGAGAGGAGCAGGGAAGAGGATGGAACAGCAATGGCAGGGGTTTCTGGGGGGAATTCAGGAAGCACAGCTGAAAGTCATGCCCAGCATATGCTTATGATCCCAAGAAATAAACATCCTAAATCTGGCCCTACACTAATGCTCATCATAGTATCCTTGTCGACCATGGGTGGTACATCTTCTAATCGAGTCCTTCTTTTTGAACAGAATCAATAATTTTTGAGCGTTATTGGATATCTGCTTGAATGTCTGCCCAGGTATACCCACTGACCTTCCTCTGGGTCTACTTCCACATCCTGCTTCAGATCAGATGTGAGACAGAAAGCCTCAATTTAGATGTCTGGTTATTTTCAATCATTCAGGGGTGTCTTCTAGATGTAGCTGAACACATGATCAGCGGAGGCTGACTCCATTCTCTCAGTTTCTCCGTCTCTGTTGTTTCTCTTTGATGACGCCACATTCCAGTGAACTGCTTGTGACGTGACCTCCTTTGCCTTCAAATCAGAAATCCGCTAATTCCGGTGGACAGGGCCTTCAGCTGTGACTATCCCATCTCACGTGCTTCTGCCCTCACTCCGTCCTCTCCTTCCCAGAACAATGATAGATTTCCCCTCGTCCTCACTTCTACTGTACTAGAATCCACATTCACAGAATCATCTTCCGCCACTTCCACCATTTCCAATGGGACAGCACCATCAAACACATCTTTCCCTCGCGACCACTGACAGCATTTCATCGGGACCATTTCTTTTGTGACACCCTCCATCATCCCGAACACTTCACAACTCCCCCATGACACCTTCCCATGCAATAACAGAAGCTGCAACACTTGCCCATTCACCTTTCCCTTCTCACTGTCCAAGACCCCAAACATACCTGCCTGGTGAAGTAGCATTTCACTTTTACACTTTCAATCCGGTCTCCTGTCATTGCTGCTCACAATGCTGTCTCCTTTACACTGGGGAGACCAAACAGAGACTGGTTTGAGGACCACTTTCACTCTGTCTGTAGGAATAACCCTGAGCCTCTCATTGCTTCTCATTTCAATAACCGACCTTGCGCTCATCCTAACATTTCGGTCCTGAGCTGCTGCAACGTTCCAGTGAAACACTACCCAAGCTAGAGTAACACCTAACTTTACACTTTGATGTGCCACAGCCTGCAGCAGTTAATACACACGTCCAAATTCACAGCCTGATTCCATTATGGCTGTTCTCCATTTTTCATATATTCTACTTCCTGACCTCCCAATGATCTCGTCTGTGTCTTATTTTATCCTGCACTCAATAGAGACAACCCATTTCTGCCATCCACACCTTAATTTACACCAATTTTATATCTGTTTCTCTTTCACCATAATTAAAAGCCCATCCCTCTGTGCCATTGCGTCTCCACATGCTCTGTTTCCTATCATCCGTCGTCCACTTTTGCTAAGGCATTAAGCAGCCCTTTTCAGTTCTGAACAAGCGCCACGCTGGACTTGAAACACTATCTCTGTTTCTCTGTCTCCACAGATGCTGACAGACCTGCTGAGTTTCTCCAGAAATTTCTGGTTTTGAATATGTTCAAAGGTATATGTCAAAGCTGCTCAAATGTCCTGACCCACTTGGATTGCCGTACACTGGGAAGTGAAAAATAATAAAAAATGCACAAATATCTTGGTTCTGAAACTACATAAGACTGGAATCATTGACACTACAGAGTTCTCATTAGAAGCCATTGAGAGAACAGAGTGAAGCACATTCAATTTAAACACTGAAAATGGCATAACTGCAAGGGAAATCGTTCAGATGAATGTTGGAATTAGAATCGCTACAGTATGGAAACAGGCCCTTCAGCCCAACAAGTCCACACCGATCCTCTGAAGAGTAAACCAAGCACACCCATTGTCTTATCCTATATTTACCCCTGACTAATGCACCTAACCTGGAAATTTTTGGTTTGTGGGAGGGAAGAATCCAACAAGGAGAATGCACATGTTCCACAAAGACGGTCGCTGGAGGATGGAATCAAACCTGGGTCCATAGCGCTGTGAGGAAGCGGCACTAAACACTGAGCCGTGTTGCTACCTCACGGAATGCGTTTTGGAGTTTTGAAAAACAAGACAATAAGAGATGTGACACAATAAACAAACGCTCAGAGGAATGAGAATATGAAATTGGAAGTGCTACCACATCTGAAACCAGAGTAGCTCACGGGGTACGGGTCATTGGGTCTCGGTATGAATTGGGCGACAGACAGCAGAATTGCATTGCAGAAATTGCAGCTCAAACCCGGGAATTCATGTCATAGTGTAGGTCATAGTTGGACAGAACGAATATTGTACTGAGTCACAATCTGTAACTTTTTGCCCAGGATAATTCCTCAGTCCATTATTCCCATTAAGCTGAAAGATGTTTCAGTCACGAGTGTAGATGAACATACCAGGGTCAGAGCCGTGTGGACCTAAAACTGATGACAACCCATTTAAAGCTACCACACTTGACTACTCACTTACATTGCAAACAGTAGGACTAACATCTGATAGAGAGGACGAGATGATGACAAAGCAAACAGATCAGATCGAAGCTCTGCAGTCCTGCCACAGCCAGTTAGAAATGGAGTTGAACTATGAAACAACTGATGAAAGAAGAGGACTCCACAAATATTTAAAAAAAACTGTTCAATGGGATTAGTGTGTCACCACTTATTGACAGGAGGGTAGTTAAGAGTCAAACACATTGCTGTGCGTCTGGAGGTACAAGTAGGCTAGAGCAAGAATGAATGGCAGTTTCCTTCCCGAAAGAGCATCTGCGAACAAGATGGGTTTCCCACACAATCAGCAACTGTTCCATGATCATCATTAGACTCTTAATTCCAAACATTTATTGGATTTGAATTCCACCATTTGCTGTGGCAGTACTCGAACTCAGGTCGCATGAGCATTGCCTGGGTCGCTAGACTAACACCTCAATACCACTTGGTTATTGCTTTGCCATTCCCCGAAAGAATGGAACTTTGCTGCACATCAGTGTAAAAGACAGTCTGCAATGTCTGCACCATCCTCAGCCAGAAGTGTTCCTTAGATGATGCCCACAGAATCACAGATGTCAGTCTCCAACCAATTCGATTCGCTGCACCTGACATGAAGAAACAGCCGAATACAGAAGGGACGAAAAAGGCAATGGGCCCTGACACTATTCCTGCAATAGGACTGAAGACTTGTGCTGCATAACAAACCGTGTCCCTAGGGAAACTGTTTCATTCCAGCTCCAACTCTGACATCTCCCTGGCAACGTGGAAAATTCCTCAACTATTTCCTGTCCCTTAAGAGAAGAATAATTACAAGCTGACCATTTACCACCCCCTCAGTCCCATCACAATAGACAAAATTGTGTGAGTTATTTTTGACGGAGCTATCAAGCAGCAAAAAATTATCTGCTCAGTGTGGTTTCCGATTGGTCCCCATGTGGAGATGGTGCTGTTGTGGAAATGTCACTGGATTACCAATCTCGACCAGGCTAATGCTCTGGCAGCTGGTGGAAGTTAAAAACAACTAATAAAATATCGAAATCTAAAATCTGCTGTCAGTAACAGTGACCTTGAAGCCAATGTCACTTGTAAACACCAATTGCCTTCCCAATGTAATTTCAGGCAGTGAATCTCCCCTGCTTTCCTATTCTGGCCGAAAAGTGCCTCCAGACGATAGACATGTGGCAAACACTTCAACGGTCTCTAAAATGCCAAGCAAGATATTCTATTGTATCAAACTGTTCCGAGCCCTTAATGGATAAAATTGGACAGAACACCCAGCACCAGTCTCGGTATGAGAAAAGGTAATGGGAAACACAGTCCTGTTGATCCAGCAGATGCCTCCTTCCTAACAGCTGAGAGCCTGTGACACATTTACAGAGTTTTCCCACAGACTGCACAGAAACATTAGGGAAGGAGTAGGTCATTCAACACATTGACCCTCCCCCATTCTAGTTTTTGGTCTAACATCTCTTCAATTTTTTTTCCCAAACACTTCATACAGGATATCCTTTGAAGTGATTAATTATTGGAACAATATGAATTAGGAACATCGGTCCATCAATTTTGCTTTCCCATTCAATATAATGATGGTTGATCCTTTCTCCCCACACCAAACCTCTGCTGCAACCTCGTCCCTTTAGTGTCAAGAAATACTTAATGAAATTCAGTGCCTTGCCTTCCACAGGCTTGTGTAGCATAGAATTCCCAGATTCACCAGTCTGTGAGTGCAGACATTTACTCTCATCTCAATGCAGAGTGTCCTGACTGTACCTAATACTGTGGCTGCTTGTTTTAGACGTCCCAGCCAGGTGAATTATCATCCCTATTTCCAATATATCTCGCCCTGTCAGAGTATTATATATCTCACTGAGATCTCCACTCATTTTCCTAAACCACATGGAATACAGACTCAGTCGCACCAAACTCTGTTCCCACAACAAGTTTGTCATCCTAGAGATCAGTCTGGTCATTCTTTGCTGCTCTCCCTCAATGTCAGGTTTGTCCTTTATTAGGTAAGGAGACCAAAACTGCACACAATACTGCACAATGTTCGAGATGGGGTCTCACCAAGGTCATGTACAGCTGTAATAAGATACCCTTATTTCTGGACTCAAATTCCCCAGAAATGAAGGTCAACACATCATTTACCTTCCTAACTGCTTTCAGTTGCTCCAATAATGCTTTCAGTGACTGGTGTACAGGGAGATCCAGATCCTTTTCAATGTTACATATACCCACTGGCATATGTGCCAGTGCCAATCCCAGTATTGACGCCTGGTTTCAGAATTCACTGCCGTGAATGGACTTCAGAGTTCGGTGAAGAAGTCAACAAAAGTATGCATGTTAGTATCTTCACAGATCAACATTTTCGCATCAATTCCTTTTGAAATGCTAGCCTGATATTCTATTTTTCCAACCAAAATGTTCAATGTTACGTCCATCCACATTGCTGTTCATCTGCCACGTATTTGCCCATTTCCTCCACGTGTCGCAATTACCTTGAACTTCTTTACATCCGCCTCACCCAATCAATTCTCAGTTTGGTTCCATCAGCAGATTTTGAAACATTACATTTAGTACCATCGAGCAGATGTATAATCTACTTCATGAATAGATTGGTGCCAAACATCAATTCCAGGATCATCCTGCTCATAATTGCTTTCCATTCCAAAAAAAGGAACTGCTTATTCTGACTCACTTTTTCTTTCAACTCTCTCCCATTCTCAACCCATGCCAGTATATTAGATCTCACTGTTGCACACTGTTATGGGCCAGGACAGACCACCTTGAGTCATTTCAAGGAAGTAGTAGTACAGACTCAAACTTTGCTTGTTGCCTTAAGCAGTTGTAAGGCAGATATTCCAGGAGTGACGCAGCTGGTCAAGCCACTTAGTTTTAAATAAAACAGAATTTATTTTCAAGGTTACGGAATGAAACACAAACAGAAGAGAATAGCATGCAAAATGACAACCTATCCGAAAACCCAACAGATTATCCTAACTTAATGATGTTAGCAAATGAAATTCATAAGGAGTGGGTACATGGGAAGACCAAGAATTGACTTTCAATTCAGCCGACAAAAATGTAGGGCATTACTGTGTAACATGATTGGGGATGATAATACCAAGAGGCAGCCAATTCAAAGCCATATCCATGCTACTAGTTCCACAGTAAGTAGAAGTAAAGTGACTTTACCCAGCTTTTGTCATTTTAAAGTTCTATAAATAAATATTAAAAAATATTAAAAGTTGGCTACTCAACTAATCTTCCAGGTGAAGCTTTCTGGTCTTCAGTAGCACTCCACTTCTCAACTGAGAATCTGAAAATGGTTGAAAGCCATGGGGTAGTACCGTGGCACGGTGGTTAGCACTGCTGCCTCACAGCGCAAGGGACCCGGGTTCAATTCCTGCCTCAGGCAACTGTTTGTGTGGAGTTTGCAAATTCTCCACGGGTTTCCTCGCACAGTCCAAAAATGTGCCGGTTAGCTGAAATGGCCATGCTCAATTGCGCAGAGCGAAGGGGTAAATGTAGACAAACGGATCTGGATGGGTTGCTCTTTGGGGGGTGGTGTGGACTTGTTGGGCCAAAGGGCCTGTTTCCACACTGAAAGTAATCTGTATCTAAATAATCTAAGGTGTTGTTCGAAGTACTTGAAACAATCTCCATAAACACCCCATGGAAAATTCGAAAGGAAACATCAAACCCAGGTTCTTCCAGGAGAGGTATCAGAGAGGGGGGGGGGGGGGGGCGGATATAGCTTCACAATTGGCTGCCTGCTTTCAGTAAACAGCCAGTCTGTGAAAAACCAGTCCAAACAAATCAAAGCAGAGGGACTGCGCTGGGAGAACTGGCCACGCCCCTTTCATAAGAACAGAAGGACGAGGAGCAGGAGTAGGCCATCTGGTCCTTCTAACCTCCTCAGCCAATCTGTAACATCAAGGCTAATCTACTCATGGACTCATATCCACTTACCCGCGCTCTCACCATATCCGTTATATACTTCATTGTTCAAAACATATCGATCTCAGCTTGAAAAACATTTACTAAAGTAGCGTCAACTACTTCACTCGGCAGGGAGTTCCATAGAATTACAAGCCTTTGGGTGAAAAGGCTCTTTCTCAATTCAATCCTATATATGCTCCCTCTAATATTGAGGTTATTCCATCTTGTCCTAGCTTCACCTGCCAGTGGAACCATCCTCTCTACTTTTTTCTTACCTCTTCCCTACATAATATTTTTTATGTTTCTATAAGATCCTCCCCTCATTCTTCGAAATTACAATTAATATAATGCTGATCTATTCTGTCTCTCCTCATAAGACAACCCCCTCAACTCCAGGTTCACCAGAGTGAATCTCCCCTGCACCACCTCCACTGCCAGTACATCGCTTTGCAAGTAAGGAGGCCAAAATTGCTCACAATACTCCAGGTATGACCTCACCAGCACCCTGTACAGCTGTAACATAACCTTCCTGCTTTTAAATTCAACCCCTTTTGCAATGAAGAACAAAATACCATTTACCTTCCTAATTACTTGATGCACCTGCAGATCACCCTTCTGTGATTCATGCACAAGGACACCCAGCTCCCTCTGCACAGCAGCATGCTGCATCTTTTTACAATTCAAGTAATAATCCCTTTTACTGGTACTCCTAACAAAATAGATTACTTCATATTTATTAATATTGTATTCCATCTGCCAAACCTATACCCATTCATGCAATGTAACTATTTTCCTTTGCAAAGTTTCACAGGACTCTGCAAACTTTGCTCTGCCACTCATCTTCGTGCCATCTGCAAACATTGGCCAACTACGCATGCTCCCACCTCCACATCATCGATATAAATTGTGAATAATTGCAACCCCAACACTGATCCCTGAGGCACACCACTCAGCACTGATTTCCAGCCAGGATAGCACTCATTTATACCCACTCTTTGCTTCCCGTTAGTCAACCAATCTTTTATCCATGTTAATACTTCAGCCGTAACACCATCCATCTTATCTTATGCAGCTGCCTACTATGTGGCACACTGTCAAAGCCTTTTTGAAACCTAGATACACCACATCCACTGCGGCCTCGTTGTCTATCTTGCTCGTAATGTTTTCGTACATTTCCAAAAGACTAGGTAAGCATGATCTGCCCTTCATGCATCCTCGCTGCATCTGTGCAATGGGCCGTTTTCTATCAAAATGCCTTGCTCTTTCTTCCTTGAGAATATAGTCAAGGCATCTTCCCCACTACTCAGATGAAGCTAACTGGTTTATAATTCCCCAACTTTTATCTACCTGCCTTTTTAAACAATGGCGTCCCATTTGCTGTTTTTCAATCTGCTGGGACTGCCCCAGAGTTCAGCAAATTGTAGAAAATTACCACAAGTGCACTTGTTATTTCTCCTGCTATCTTTTTAGTACCCTGGGATACATTACATCATGGCCAGGGGATTCGTCTAACCTTAGCTCCATTACTCCATTAGCTTGCCTAATGCTACCTCCTCTGTAATAATGATTGTTCACAAGTCCTCACCTACCTTCATCTCTTTGGTAGAATCAAGGACTGCAGATGCTGGGAACCAGATTCTAGAGTGGTGCTGGTAAAGCACAACAGTTCAGAGCATTCCTGATGAAACGTTGATTTTTCTGCTCCTCAGATGCTACCTGAATTGCTGTGCTTTACCAACACCACTCTAATCTAGAATCTTCATCTCTTCGTCGATCACTGGCATGTTATTAGTGTCATTCATTATGAAGACTGACACAAAACACCTGTTCAATGCCTCAGCCATTTCATCATATCCTGTAACTAAATGCTCCTTCTTATCCTCTCAAGTACCAACATTTAAGTTAGCCACTCATTTTCATATTGAGGGAATCATCTGCTATCTGTCTTCATATTCCGTCCTAGTTTTTTTTTCTCTCGTGTTCTATCTTACTTTTCTTTATAGCTTTTTTCGTGGCTTTCTGTTGACCTTTAATCTTTTCCCAATCTTCTAGGTTCCTGCTGTTCTTGGCCACTTTGCATTCCATCTCTATCAATTTCATAGCCTTGCGTATTTGCTTAGACACCCACGGCAGACTGCCCCTTTTCTGAGAGTCTTTCCTTTTCACTGAATATACTTTTGCTTAGGACTTTGAAAAACTACTTTGAAAATCCTCCACTGCTCGTCAACTCTCACCATAAAGTATTTGTTTCCAGTCGAATTTTGCCAAGTCCTCCCTCCATTTTGTTGTAGTCTACTTCGTTAAAGCACAGGACCCTGGTATTAAATTTTATCTTCACTCTCCATCTGTGTTTTAAATTCAACCATACTGTCATCATTCCTTCCATATTGATTCCTAACTAAGAGGTCATTAATTATTCCTGTCTCATTACACAGGACCGGATCTAGCATAACTCGCTCCTCATTGTACGTGTTTTAATTTTCAACTTGAAAGCATTCCCAAGTTGTCAAACCCAGACTCTTTGGATTCGCTGCTTTTCAGACTGCTATGAAAGAAAAACAAAGACAGCATAACCTTGTTAAAGGAGTAGCATTGTCACAACACTACACTTGGGACATCATCAAAAATGATTCTGAAAATTCAAATTCACTGCATCTATTGCTTCGCCATAATTTATTTCGCAGTCGGAATCTTCAATATGATTCTCCATTAATAATTTGGTATTGACTTGATCCATATTCATTACTTTCAAATTAACATAATTCTCAAAGTTCACTGGCAAAGCATTCTTTCTAATAGACTCTTCTATTGTCCTGATTGCTTCTCTGGTGATAGCAGACGGTAATTTCCTGCGGTCTCCCTGCCTCCTTTAGAAATATTGGGATTACATTTGCTGCTCTCAAATCTGTCAATTCAATCACCTGGAATTTGGAACACGGCAAGCAGAGTATCCATTATTCCCATGGCCACCTCCTTTAGGAATCAGAGATATAGATTATCATTCCATGGGGATTTATCAGATTTCAGTACAAATAATTTCTCCAAAACTGCTTACTTAGTGATTGATTGCATTTCCTTTCTTTCTCAGTAGACCTCGAATTGTTTGGAAGCATTTTTTAAAAATCCTATCATGACGGCAGAACTGAAGTAAATGCTTCATAGTCTGCCATTTTCCTCTTCTCCATTCGTTGGTTTTGGACTGTAAGGAAGCTACAATTATCTTCTCCAACATTTCACCTTGGTATATTGTACGTTGAGAAGATTTTACATTTCACGCTTGTTAATGTACTCTTCCAAATCCCATTAGTTCCTGTCGTAAGCTGTTCAATGATTGACCTTCCACAGCCATACAATCACAGAAGCATAGACTCTGTACCATCAAAAATACAGCACGATCTATATTATTCCAAATTTCCTACATCAGTCCCGTAGCCATGAATGGTATGACACTTCAAGTGCTCGTCCAAATACTTTTTAATGGTTGTGAGATGACCCATGATAACTGCCCCCCCTCCCCCCACCTTAGGAACTGCATTCCAGATCCCATAACCCTCTTGGTGAAAAACAGTCCCTGAATAATCTCTAAACCTCAAATCCTTCCATTTAAAAGTGTGCTCCCCTGTTCTTGACCATTTGACTAAAAGGAACAGCTGCTGTCTATCTACCCTCTCCATGTCCGTCGTAATCTTATACTTCTGAATCACGTCCCCCTCAGCCTTCTCTCATGCAAACTAAACAACCCGAGCTTATCCAGCCTCTCTTCATAACTGATATGCTCCATCAATGAAACATCCAGGTGAATCTCTGCACCCCCTCCAGAATAATCACATACTTCCTGTAATGTTGCTCCCAGAACTCAACACAGTATTCCATATTGGCCTCGCCGAAGTGCTACATAGATCTTGTAATCTATGCCTCGATGAGTAAAGGCTATGCCCACTGCTTCCATTGACTTCTTATGTAACCTTTTATTCTCCCGCGTCACATTCAAGAATGTGTGGAAAAGCTCCCTATGAGCTTTCTTGTGTGCAACAATTCATTGCGTATTCCCCATTTAGTTCCTTCTTCCAAAGTGCATCACCTCATAGTAATCAGAGTTACATTCCATCTGCCATTGATCCACCCATCTGACCATTCCATCTGTATCTTACTGTAACATA
The DNA here is from genome assembly GCF_047496795.1 of Chiloscyllium punctatum. Classification (NCBI taxonomy): domain Eukaryota; kingdom Metazoa; phylum Chordata; class Chondrichthyes; order Orectolobiformes; family Hemiscylliidae; genus Chiloscyllium; species Chiloscyllium punctatum. The sequence continues at coordinate 71,749,115 of NC_092768.1, read as the reverse complement.
AGAACTTCCTCCTCACTGCCAACCACCCTGTCAATCTTTGTATCAAACGCAGACTTACGTATCACACTCCCACTCCCCCTCTACATTCACACCTGCACCATTTATGAATACCACAAGTAATAAGGGACACAGCACTGATCACTGTGGTATATCAGGGGACACCGGTCTCCAGTCACACAAAAAGTCTTCTAACACCACCTATTTTGTGCAAAATTTTCTTTAACACTGATCTGAAGCACACTGGTGTATAGTTCCCTGCTCTATCACTACAACCCTTCCTATAAAGCATGTTCTCTAGTCCTTGGACACCTCACCTGTGACCAGGTTCTATTGTAACATTTGTATCAGCGCCTTTCATCCCTTGTCTCCAACAGCAGCCTGAGATGTAACTGATCTGGACATGTGCATTGGTCCAATTTTATACCAGCCAATACATCTTACATCAATCTATTCAAGAGCTTGCCAGTCCATCTTCTTGAATTCTGTACCTGCCTCCTCCTTTTCCCAAGTAAAACAGACGTGAAGGTCTCATATAACAATCAATCAGCGTCTCCAGTTTCACGCACAAATTTCCCCCTTGATCCTAGACCAAGTCTCCTCAGCAGTCCATCGTGCCATCTGAGGAATTAATCTGGAGAAAGCCCATTCAGTATATGTGATCAGTATATTTTACTTAGATCACGACGTCAAAATTGGACAGGCACAGTCTCCCCAACTCTCTGTGTTACTCTGCAGAATGTCTTTACTTCTCGTAGGAGCAAATCACTGCAGAAGCAGAATCTCTACTGAAACCAACACATGCTAAAGATCACAGTTAGTCAGACAGCATCCGTAAAGAGAGACCAAGCTAACACTTTGAGTCTAGTTGATTCTTCATCGTCTGTATTCGGATTCCGTTTAAATGAAGGCGTTTAAAGGGGCACAGCACTGAATCCTGTGGCACACCAGCGTACATCGGTTTGCAGTCACACAAACAGCCTTCTACCACCACCTATGTTCTCCAATAGTTTCTCCAGTGCTTACCTTCCACCGTTTGCATATGTTCCTCCCAATACACTTTGCTGTAATGTTTTCTGCTAACTTACTGTGTGTGCTGATTAAAACTCCTCTTGAATATCTGACTGTACAATATTCACTGATTCGCCATTGTTTACAAATACAAGAGATATATTCAAGAAAAATTTTGTAAATTATAACTTCCCTTTCATAAATGCAGAACAATTCACTTGAAATTTGCTATTAGTTTCTCAGTGTCCAATAAGATCTTTGTTACAATAGGTTGCAACAGATTCCCTACTGTGGATGACAACTAACTGGCCTGTAATCCTCCACTCTCCCACTTCTTCCCTTCCTAAATCATTTGAATGTATTTATAACCTTCCGAAGTGAATACAGAAAAGTACAGTGGTCCTTTTTGCAATTAACATGTGTACTGCTGCTTTCTCAGAAATTTCAGTTTGAATTATATCCGGTCTGTCAGACTTATCAATCCTCATCCCACTTCTGTTTCCAAATACTACCTCGTAACTGTGTATGAATTATTTTAGTCTTTAGTTACAAAGGTCCCGTGATGAATTGGTATTTCTGGGAGATTTTCTGGATCTTCCTCTTTGAAGACAGATGCAATGTAACTGTTTCGTCTCCTTGTCATTTTTCTGTTCTCTACAATAAATTCTCGTATCCACATATTCCCTGTGCCACATTTGATCTTGATTTCATTTTCCTTTCAAGTATCAACAGACGCTTTTGGCCAGTATCTACAATTAACAAAGAAAATCACAGCGCAGGAACACGCCCTTCAGCCCTCCAAGCCTGTGTCTATCCAGATCCTCTATCGAAATCTGTCGCCTATTATCTAAGGATCTGCGCACCTCTGCTTTCTCATATTAAATGATGCTATCATCCCCGCCTCTACTACCTCAGCTGGCAACGCATTCCAGCCACCCACCACCCTCTGTACAAAGAACTTTTCGAGCATATCTCCAATAAAGTTTTCCCCTTTCATCTTGAATTCTTGACCCCTAGTAACTGAATCCCCCACTCTGGGAATAAGCTTCTTGCTATCCACCCTGTTTACATCTCTCAAGATTTTGTAGACCTCAATCAAGTCCTCCCTCAACCTCCGTCTTTCTAATGAAAATAATCCAAATCTACCAAACCTCTCGTTATATGTCGTTCTCTCCATACTAGGCAAAATTCTGGTGAAAATCCTCTGCCCTCATTCCAAAGCATCCAGATCCTTTCAGTAATGTGGCAACCAGAACTGTCCACAGTATTCCGAATGTGACCGAACCAAAGTCCTATACAACTGTAATACGGCCTGCCTAATCTTGTGCGCAATAGATTCCAACAGATTCCCTCCTGTTGGTGACGAGTTAACCACTGTGGTTCTCCACTTCTTAAATTGTTAGAATGCAGGAAGGAACTATGCTGTATGCCTTCTTGATCATTCTATCGACCTGCCACTTTCAGCGAACAATGGATCTGAACACCCAGATCTCTCTGTACATCAATTTTCCCCAGGACTTTTTCCAGATACTGAATAATTCGTTCTCGAATTGCACTTCCAAAATGCATCACCTCACATCTGCCATTTCTCCACCCAACTCTCCAATCTATCTACATTCAGCTGTGTTCTCTGACAGTCCCCTCAACTTTCTGCTACTCTATCAATCTTAGTGTCATCTGCAAACTTGCTAATCAGACCACCTATACCTTTCTTCAGATCATGTAAATATATCACAACAAACAGTGGTCCCAGCACGGATCCCTGTCAAACACCACACAGAAGAGTTTTCCATTTTGAGAAACTTCCTTCCATTACTACTCTCTGTCTCCTGTTACCCAGCCAGTTCTCTAATCCATCTAGCTAGTACACTATGGACCCCTGCGACTTCACCTTCTCCATCAGTCTATCTCATCAAACGCCTTACTGAAGACGTTGTATTTGATATCTACAGTCCTTTCTCCACTATCAACTTTGTCATTCCTCAAAGAATTCTATAACGTTTGCTAAGATGTGACCTTCCCTGCACAAACCATGGAAGGTCTTGTGTGGAGTCCGACTTGTTTTACCCTGGAGTCATACTGGTTTTATTTCCAAAGCAGGACTTTATAAAATGCCACAATGATTGGCTGCGTACAAATTGAATGTTGTTTTGAACAAAATACAATCTATCCCCAAATATAAATCTGCAAACGCAAATTAGCCCCCCCCCCCCCGATTTATAGGTGTGTGTGTGTTTGTGTGTGTGTGTGTGTGTGTGTGTGTGTGTGTGTGTGTGTGTGTGTGTGGTGGGGCGGTGGGGGTGCCGTGCGAGTGAGAGAGAGATGATGTGTATGTTTGTTTCCATGTGTGTGCGCGAAAGAGGGTGTGTGTGTGTGTGTGTGTGTGTGTGTGTGTGTGTGTGTGTATGTTTAAGGATGAGAGTGAGATTCTGTGCTCACATTAAGACACAGACAGATTTGGCAGATCCCTTTCCCCACACACACCTAGTCCGTGGTTTCATAGCTTCCATGCTCTGCAGCCTCTGCCCCATTTGTTGTTCATGTTACAGACACTGATGATGTAACTACAGTCTCCATGCTCCATCCAGAGTTGGGTCACCAAATCCTCTGGTCTCCCTCAATGTCTGAGGTAGCTCACAGCACAACCTCTAGCAAACCATCCTCATCCCCAGCCCATCCACTAACTTTTCAATAACAGGAGACAATCAGACTTCCCTCCACTAAAAGTGAGATATCTACTCCTTTATAATTATACTTCAGGATCCTCCTCGTGTTTCTGACCACGTGATCAGCTGAGAGGGACAAACACTGGCGTTCAGTAGACAGGCACAGACCAAATTTTAAAGACATGAGTCAAAGATGCTGAAACTCCCTGTCCAACATGGAGCACAACTTGGGACACACCGGGAAATGAGCAATAACCCAAAACACAACCCCCTGTCCATGGAGCACCACATGGGACACACCAGCAAGTGAACAACAGCCCAGCACACACACTGCTGTCCAACATGGAGGACGACGTGGGACACACCGGGAAGTGAATGGCTGCCCTGCACACACACACCTCTTCATGAAGCACCTCAAGGGATACACCAGGAAGTGAACAACAGCCCAGCACACACTCCCCTGTCCATGGAGTAACATATAGGACACAGTGGGAAGTGAACAATAGCCTGACACACACCATTACATTATTTCAGAACTTCATGCTGCCAGCATTCGATACAATACACAACCAAAAAACCAAGGCCAGAGAAAGATACAGATGGACAGAGACATTCACATTAAAGATAGAAACGGACAATTAAGACAAAACCAGAGCATGTTGTTGAAATATGAAATTAAAAAAAGACAAGGGAGTGGGTCTATCTGGAGGAGTGAGACCTTGGTGGGTCAGGTCACAAAACTGAGAACATTGAATAAAGGCATTGCCAGCGCAGCTGACCAAATTTGTTCACTAAATTCTTAATTTGCTTCTCAGAACAAACGCAGAAACTATACTCTGGGACAAGTAGACAACTCAGCGTGGAGTGCTATGCAGACTTTGCCAGTGTATTGCTCAGTAAACTGGTCTATCTGCCCAGCATGGGGAGCTGTGTAAACTGTGCTGGTGTATTGCTCGGTAAGGTGGAATATCCGCCCAGCATGGGGAACTATACAGACTATGCTAGTGTATTGCTCAGTAAGGTGGACTATCTGCCCAGGATGTGGAACTGTGCAGACTATGCTAGTGTATTGCTCAGTAAGGTGGACTATCTGCCCAGCAGTGGGAGCTGTGAAGACTATGCTGGTGTATTGCTCGGTAAGATGGACTATCTGGCCAGCATGGGGAGCTGTGATGACTATGCCAGTGTTTTGCTCAGTAAGCTCGAACAGCTACCCAGCATAGCAGTATTGTAAAGCATTGCCGGTATATTGCTGCTACATTTGCACTGCGTAACTGCCTAACACGGGACAATTTGCTGCCCATACTGCGAGTGACAGTAAATGGGCGCCCACAAATTAATGTCTCTGTATCTTCATGCATCGGTTCAAGACAAGGGGTTTTATGTGTGCATGGTTATGGGGCAGTGTTAGATGAGAAAATCATTGTCTAAAAGAGAGCACACCTGGAGGAAAACAGTTTAAATGTGAACAACTGTTAGGGCTTGGTATCATGGACAGAGAGAGTTAGTTCATGGGCAGCTGTTAATCACGTGCTTGAGAATATTAAATAAAGGCATTGCCGGACCCAATAGCATTATAGATCAGTACGCACAGGAATGATGGATGGATGGGGAGTTCAGTGTGATATCAGATATGAGCTATGGAGTATTGACTCAGAGTTGTTTCTGCAGGTTTGCAGCTGTGGGTGTCAGCAACAGACGATGGCCATCTTTAAGACTGTATTTCACAGCTCATGGTTCAAACAACAGATGGGATGTGCCAGTGGAGTGTATACCGGATTTACCAGTAGTTAAAATTAGGAATGGTCAGGGTATAGTGTCAGGAATTGGTTCATGTCCAAAGGGATCACCACCGTTGTTATTTGTCTAATTCAGCTTCAGATATTGGCCAGGATGAGCTGGAGTCAGAGGAAGGAAATGCAGTTTGTAACCAGAACAGAAGATATTTAGATAGCAAGTGCAGTGATACAGCGAATCATGGTTCACAGCTGAAACTGAGCAAGTCACCATACTAACCCATGAGTAACACTGCCAGAAGCAAGGAGGGAGAGAGTGATTTAACAATTTAGTAGTGGTTTGTCAAGTTAATATGTGGATTTAGAGTCTCAGCAGGAACAATAACAGTGGCAAAGAGGGGTGAGTGAATGAAGGAACAGTATTATTGTCAAATATGATTTATAGAATTAATGACTGAACAGTGCGACTTACCAGGTACACCAACAAAAGCCAGGATTGGATAATAAAAATATTGCATAATGTAAAGTACGTATTTGATCCGCCACGATAATGACCTTCGATCATAATACGTAGAAAGAAACCAAACATCCAAATATAAACTCCTGCCCATTCTTGGGACATTCCAGTTTAATGTTCTCAGATTCTGATTAATTGTTGAAACATTCCAGACTCTTGTGCTCAGACTCTGATCTCTCCCCCGGTCTCTGTGGGACTGCTGATTCCTGTTAATACTGTTGGTGATGCTCCCACCATACTGTGGGATAACACATTGAATGGAGCCCAACTATCATTAAAAGATGGAAACCGTCCACTGGGGTAATTGCAACCCATGGAGACTAACATTAATCACAGTCACTGAACAAACAGGTCCAGTTAACCCCTTCCTGACATCACTTTTCATATCCCAATAAAAGGGAACATTTACTCGGTGTGGTCGGAATGGATGGGCGTTGCTTAGGGATGGACCATAAATCTGTCAATATTCTTATTGCTTCCTTTGTATGTGCCAGAACACTGCAGGACTGTATATATTACATACTGTTTGTAAACAGCGACAGTGAAAAAGTAACAGACCAACTGCATAAGGTGACTGGCGGGGTAATTTGCAGAGCCAATAAACCAGTGTATATATTTAATGTCCATTTACCTTGTGTAATGTCGCTTCTGGTTTTATGTGCACTGTTGTCAAATTCTTCCATAACCTTGGGACATCATTCAGAGCATCGGGACTGCTGCGCAGGGACAGGAGGAAGTAATTCTGTCCCCTGTCCCTGTTACAAAGGGACAGGGGGAGGCCATTGAGCCTCTCAAGTCTCTTACAGAGGGACAGGAGGAGATCATTCTGTTTCTTGAGTCTGTTATGCAGTAACTATCAGGTACAAAATACTTATGGAGAAGAATACTCCTAATATAAATTTTAAAGTTGTAAGTTGTCTCAGGCCAAATTTGATTGTTTTATGTTGACACTTTGAAAAGCTGCTTTGGAGAATCTATTGGCAGGAAGGTGGAAGACCTTCACAAATGATTGACAGAGACTAGTGACAGCATGTTCCTGTGTATGAGCAGGGTAAGGCTGGTAGGTGTAGGGAATGCTGAATGGTGAGCAGAATTGAGGCTTTGTTCAAGAAAAGGCGGAAGCATACGATAGGTACAGACAGTAGGGATCGAGTGAATCCATTGTGGCGTACCAGGGATGTAGGCTAATACTCAAGAGGGAAATCAGGAGGGCAAAATGGGGACATAAGATATCTTTCGAAAGTAGGGTAAGGGACATTCCAAAGTGATTCTACAAATACATTAAGGTCAAAAGAGTAACTCGAGAGAGAACAGGACCCCTTAAAGATCAGCAAAGTGACCTATGTGTGGAACTATAGTAGATCGGTGAGATACTAAATATTTTGCATCAGTATTTACTGTGGAGTAGGATATGGAAGGTAGAGAACTTGGGGAAATGAATAGTGATATCTTGAAATTTGTCCATATTACAGAAGATGAGGAGCTGGATATGTTAAAATACATTAAGGTCGATAACCCCCCCCCCCCCCCCCCCCCCGACCTTTTAAGTGACTCTTGGTTAGGCACATGGATTTTAGTACAATGAAGGGCATGAAGCATAGTCTGACCCTTGAGTAGGATAAACTGCCAGCACAACATCAGCAGCTCAAGGGCCCGTTCTGTGTTCATGATCCATGAACTAATCAGATGTACCCCAGATCTGTTGGGAAGCTAGAGAAGTAATTCTTCGGTCTCTGGATGAGATATTTGTATCATGGACAGCCACAGGTAAGGTTGTGTCATTGTTTAAGAACAGTTGGTAAGGAAAAGCCAGGAAACTGTAGACAAATGGGACTGCTGGATTAGTGGTGCTGGAAGAGCACAGCAGTTCAGGCAGCATCCAAGTAGCTTCAAAATCGACGTTTCGTGCAAAAGCCCTTACCTCGTAGATGTCATTGGTGGGTAAGTTGTTGGATGGGATTCTGCCAGACGGCATTTATTTGTGTTTAGAAATGTAAATTCCGATTAGCGATATTCAACATGACTTTGTCTGTGGGAAATCGTGTCCCAATAATTTGATTTAGCGTTTTGAAGAAGTGACAAATAAGATTGACGAAGGCACAGAAATAGAACTGTAGAATAAAATATAGACTTTAGTATAGCATTCAAAAAGGTTCCGCATGGTAAACTGGTTAGCATGGTGAGATCACATGGAATACAGGGAGAGTTGGATGTAATTGGCTCGAAGGTAATAGACGAAGGAAATGTTTGTGAACTGGTATATTTTTTTTGGACTGGAGGCCTGTGACCCGCAGTGTACCACAAGGATCGAATGGATTTTGTCATTTTATATAAATGATTTGGATGAGAATACAATAGGAATGGTTAGTGAGTTTGCAGGTAAAACCAAAATTATTGAGGTAGTGGAGAGTGAAGATAGTTTAATCAGAGTAAAACGGGACCCTGATCAGACAGGCTAAAGGGCTGAGGAGTGGCTGATGGAGTTCATGTTAGACAAACGGAAGGTGTAACATTTTGTTGAGGCAAATTGTGTTAGCACTTATAGGTAGGATCCTGGGAAGTGTTTTCAAACACAGACAGCTACATAGAAATTATAGAAGCCCTGAAGTGTGGAACCAGGCCATTTGGCCCACCAAGTCCACACTGACTCTCCAGATAACATCCCGAACAACAAACCCAAACGTTACCCCGCTAATTCTACATTTTCCATAGACAATCCAATGAGCCTGCACATCCCTGGATATTGCGGAAAAATTTAGTAAGGTCACTGAACCTAAACTGGACATTTTTGGCTGTGAGAGGAAAACCAAACACCTAGAGGAAACTCACACACACACGGAGAGCGTGAAAACACCGCACAGAATGTCACCAAAGGGTGGAATCGAACACAGGTAACTGATGCTGTAAGGCAGTATTGCTAGCCACTGTGACACTCAATGACCAGCTGCGCGAGAAACTGCATCCTCCTACTTCCTCTGGATCTGTCACATCTGTTCAAATGATGCCGAATTCCAGTGTGGTGCTTCCAACAAACCTTCCTTTACCTCCACAGGAACTGAAGCTGTGACTGACACATTGTCTGCTCTTTGCCCTCACCCCTTCCCCTTATTCTCAGATCAAGTTGTCCATTAATACTGCAGCACGCAAGATAATTGCTGATCTAAAATAAAACAAAGAGCTACATATACTGGAGATCAAAAACAAAAGCTGTTCTGATGAAGAATTCCCAAATTAAAAATGTTGACTCACTCTCTTCCTACAGAGGATTAGGAAAAAGTGAATTCTGAAGTGAATTCCTGATGAAGGGCTTCTGACCGAAACATAGACTTTCCTACTCCTTGGATGTGCCCTAACCTGCTGTGCTATTTGACGGCTACACTTTCGACTTTTCCCTTCAAATGGTCCCAGACCCATCGGGTTTTGCCTGCAAACGCTTGTATATCTAATGTCCTGTTTAGAACGTACACTTTTTTTCCCTGCTGTGTTGACTTCCATACACATCTCCCACCAGTGTTTACTTGTACTTCTTGTTTATAACCTCCAGCCAAATTGTTTCTTTGTAATCTGATTGCTAGGGTAAGATGAATGGTAGATTCAATGAGATCTTTCCTGAGGCCTTCCTTGATGTCACAAAACCTCGCTGCACTTTGTTCGAACAATACATGAATTGGAAAGGCAGAGAAGGATATGGGCCAAGTGCAGGGAATTGGGGTTAATGTGGATGGACATTTTGGTTGGTATGGACCAGTTTTGGCTGAAGGCCCTGTCTCCGTGCATGACTGTAAATGAAAGTGGTTTTGGGTATAGACAGAGAGGGTGAGATTGAGCAACAATATCATGGAAGGATGTGCTCACAGGTTTCAGAATGCTGAGATATAGACATTTCGATAGCATCAGGCAAAATAAGCCATTATTACCAGGAATGATGGTGAACAGAATATAGGTGTGCGTTCAGATGATGGAGAGTTGTGGATGAGGATTTGTTCTGCAGCTCTGTAACAGTGAATGGGATCAGCAGAGTCTTCAACTCATCCGTCTGAATCTAATAATAATTTATCTTTGAGTGATTTTCTCTGAGTGTGACAGGGGGATTCTCTGCTCGATGCCGAGCTAGTTTCCTGGTGCTATCTTATCGAACTCACCTCATCAACTACCCACACTAACTCATGGTGTCCCTCTCATTCAATGTTAACCCGATTCTCCCACCTACTTTGGCTGGAGGTACCCACCATCGCCCAGATGCCACTGGATATTCCATTACCCCTGGCGTTGGTGCCATCTTTAAAAGGACAATGGGCACTCGATTGAGCTTTCCTCAGTTTGGAGCTTCCATGTACGTTTTACCCAGAGCACAGCAGATAAGGGTCAATTACACCACGGTTTGTCAACACGGTCACAGATATCTTGGCGGATAGGTTAGTACATCTCTTCCCAGAGTGGGCCACACCACCAGACCCACCGAGCATGATCTGAGCTCACCACTCAGCTCAGTGCAGTATCTGTAATCTGTAGCAATGTCCAGCAATAGAGGCCAATCATCGATAACATTCCCAGCTCTGTGAGGATAAGGGTCACCGTATGCTGTTGGTCCCTCACACTCAATGTATGTCTGTTCCAGCACCGACACCCGAACAAGGCTCATGCTCCACCACTCTCATTCTTGCATACAGCATGCTCCCCCCTCTCTCTGTGTCTCTTTCCTTTGTAATATCTCCACAGATTGTAGAATGCTCCTGAGAATGTTGATTATGGAATGTTCCAGATAATATTCCAAATACTTCCCAGTGCTCCAGTGTGTAAAACATTGGGTGAAGGAACAGAGTGTTTTTTTTTAATCATATGCAATTAAAATCCATCATGAGTCCATTTCGACCTTCAAATGTGCTGTAGCATTTAATAAGATCGGGGGGTGATCTGACTGTCTCCTGAGCTTCACGGAACTTTCAATCATTCAGCCCCCTGGTTTCCTGTCACAAACCAGACGATACTCACGCACTTTCTACCCTGGGTTTCTTCAAGCTTGTGTTTGGGAGGCATTTCCCATGGGGACCAACCCTCCAAAAAATATGTTCCATCAGCTTTTTACTTTCATACAATGCTTCACAGAGACCAATCAAAAATGTACTCATATTGTATAGTTATCGACATCTAATTACAATTAGTAATTCTGGTTATTTCGCTTGGTTCAACTTATTCAACCAAAGATAGCATCCAATCAACTCTCTCGTTATAAAGTACAATTTCCAGCGGATATATTTTTTTTCTCAGCCGTTATCTGAATTGTACCTTTTTTTTCCTACTCATCAAAGTTTATATTTTACTTTGACTTTGGCTATTTCTATCTATAGCAGTTACACAGTCTCGCAATCTGTTGGCTGGATGGCTGGCTTGTGATGCAGAGGAAGGCCAACAGCGCAGGTTCAATTCCCCACACAGACAGAGGTTGCCATGAAGGGCAAACCTTCTCAACATCTTCCTGTCACCCGAGGTGTGATGACTCTTAAGGTAAACCATAATTTGTGGTATCACTAATGAGAAAGTGGTCCTTTGGGACTCTATTCTATCCATGTTAACATTTTAATTTTTTCAAAAATATTTTTATTCAGAGAAAATCTTTTTAATGCTTCAATGAACCAATATGTACCCAACTGAACCAACAACGCAAATTGAACACAATTACACCCATGTGCATGTACATAAGAAAAGGTAAATCAACGGACCGAAGAAAAATGAATAAAAATAAAAAACGAATACTAGAACTCAGTGTAACAAAACTAAAGCTGTCAAACTTCAAGAGCATGAACTAATACACGTTCATTTGTTTATAATTCTTCCTCTCTGGACATTAGATTCATTAGTCAAGTTCGTCATAGCTATATAAAAGTCCTTTTTAGAGTGACAGACAGCCTGTCCCTTGGTAATTCAAAAAGGGCTGCCATGTCTAATAAAAATCCTCTTTTTTATGGTGCAAAATACCTTTTAAAAACTCCAAAGGGCTATGCGCCATGACGAGGTTACGACAACCCAATAGACCCCGGGTGTTTTCCGACACCCAACACAACAGAACTCTTTTTCCTGAACTCAGAGAGTGAGGGTATTGAAGTATTTTTTCCTATGCACATCTGAGTAAGATAGACTGGGCAGGCCCAGGAAATGGGAATCCTGACCCATCTCCAATTCTGTCCGCAAGATCCTCTCCATCCCAGCGAACACACCGCTCCTATAGCGCCGGTGGAAGTTCAACAAACAATGAGTAAGAGTGTCCATAGTCATTTTGTATTTAAGACATACTCTCACCTTGAATTTTGAGAGAGTATTTGGGGCCAGACAGAATCTATGAAGAATCTTCAACTTCAGGGCAAGAGTCTTCTTACAGATCGAAATACTTCTTGTATTTTCACAAATATCCTCCCCTGTGTCCGAAGAGATCTGAACCCCCAAAACTCTGTGCAGACCTCAGAAAGGCATAAAGTCTCGTCTAAGGGTCCACTCTCCAACAAATGATAAAGGGTACTGACAGAGAGTGTGTTCTTAGCAATAAGCACCCTCTTCTCTGTATCGGATCTGTACGGGTCTGTTAAAAGTGTGGCTCTTTTCTGAATAACATCTCTTATCTGATAAAAAGCAAACAGAAGAGATCTCTACTCGGTAGTCTATAGTTACGACTTATTTGATCAAAGAACATCCTTGTTTCTCCCTCAGATAAACCATCAAAGCAAGATACACCCACGAGTTGTCCCCAGTTTAAACATGGAATCCAGTATTCCCCGTCGGAAACATGGTACACCACGTTTTGGGGTAAGAAATGAGGTTTGGCTATGTTGTCCCCGATCGGACACATTGCCCTCCCTACTTTAAAATTATTGATATTTATTGGGAAATGGTAATAATTCATAACTGTCCTCATTTTGTCTATGAGTAGCAGACTAATAAGGGAGCACTTTGCCTGAGAAGCTTCAATATCTAATTGTATTGACGCCGAGGCCTCACTACCATCGGGTAAAGAAGAGCTTAATTGTTAGCTTTTAATATCCGGGAGATCTACTCTCCACAAACTGTGGGGTCGTTGTAATTTGGTTAAATTAATAAGGGGTCGCTTATGGTGACAAATCAGAGCTACATCATGCATTTAGTCTCCTAAATGTCTGTCTGGGAAACATCAAATAAAGCATTCACACGGGGTATAGCAAATAAGGAAGGGAATTCATGTTAATAAGAGCTATCTGACCCAGCCAGGATATTGGAAGTGTCTCCCATCTTCGAAGGTCTTGTTTAATTTTGTCAAACAAATGGACAAATCCCACGTTAAATATAAGTTCAAAGATAGGATTAATGAATATACTTAAATAGGGAACAGCTCCATTTCCCCCTGGGACCATTGAAAAGGAAATCAAGATTCTCCCACGGCATCAGTTATTTCCCTGAGTTCGCCCATAAACATGGCCTCCGACTTTATAAAATCAATGGTATAGCCGGAAAAGGCACCAAACGAACTGATGCATTGCATGAGGTGAGGTACCAAAACGGTGGGATTTAACAGAAATTTAAGACCATCATCTGCAGACAATGTAATCTTACGTGACTTCTATCCCAGTTCTGGGGCAGATATGTTGGGGTCCCTGCCAGTGGCTCAATCACCATCGTAAATAACACTGGCATTAACAACTGCCTCTAGAAATATTAATTTTACAGGATCGTACACAGAGGGTCATTTTCAAGGACCCTCACCCACTTGATAAAAACATTGCTGAGACCAAACAATTCTAACGTATAGAAGAGATACAGCTACTCAACCCAAGCAAATGCCTTCTCTGCATCTAAAGAATCATTAATACCTGATTAATTTGCTGTTGACACGCTTGGATCATATTGAGTAATCTCCTAACATTGTTGAAATATCTGCAGCCTTTTATAAGCCGGTATGGTATACTTTGACAATGGAAGGATAAATCGTTTCCATCCTCAATGTAAGGGACCCAAACAGAATTTTGAAATCAACATTTAGAAGTGAGATGGTCCTATAGGAAGCACAATCTTTCGGTGTCTTCCTTTTCTTAAGAATAAGAGAGATATGAGCCTCTCTTAAGGATAGTGGGACGCAGTCGTGACTCTGTGAGTGACGAACATAGTAAACATCGGATCTGACAACAGGTTTATAAATTCCTTATAAAACTCACATGGACATCCATCAGGACCGGGTGCCCTTCTGCCTGGAAGCTGTTTTACACCCTCCAGCACTGACAACGGTGCATTAATGCAAGACACTTATTTGGGGGTTGCCCCTGGAAGGTCCAAGTTCTTGAAGAAAGATTCGATCTTAATCCATCTATCCTCATAATGCTCAGTCTGATATAATTCAGAATAAAATCTCCGAAATGCTTCTTTAATCTTTATGAGATCGCATGAAAGGGTCCCAGTACCTTCCCTAATTGAAGTAATGGCTTTGGGGCTCTCTTTTTCATTGCAAGATAGGCTAACTACTTGCCCGGTTTATCACCATGCTCAAACAGCCTTTGTTTTGCAAAAGTAAGTTCCTCCTTGGCTGTCTGTGTGAGCATGAAATTCACAGCAGACCGAAGTGTTGTGATCCTCTGCAGCCCATCCACCCAGAGTCTATCACAGTGTGCCTTCTCGGCTGCCTTCAACCGTGCCTGGAGCAAGCGTTCCTGCTCCTGTTTCTGCCGCATCCTAAGGAATTATTCCTTTGGCATAAGCCTTAGCAATTTTCCATAGAATGGATGTGTTACTGGTTGAATCTGAATTAATGGCTAAGAAAGATCTGAATTCATTCCAGAAATACTCAATGTACTTACTATCCTTTAGAATAAAGGGATTCACCAGTGTCTTGAACCTGCTTTATTGCCCTTAATCTTAACCAGTAAGGATGCTGCTGCATGGTCACAAATGGTAATATTCCTAATTGTACAGTAAACCACTGAATCGAAGATTGCTGCACAGTGAGGAAGAAATCAACACTGGTGTTGCATTTCTGCCGGATAAAGAAGAAAGTAAAATCCCAGTTTATGAGGTGTCTCTGCCTCCATACATCCACCAGCCCCAGTTCCACACAAAAATCCACTAATTGCTTACAATTGGAAAGATGGTGCTGGGAGCCTTTCGGCATACTGTCCACCGTGGGTGCAAAAGACAGTTGAAATCTCCTCCTACGATAGTGTGCTACGAAGAAAGATTATTTAATTTGGAAAATGCATCTATCAGGAATTTAAGGCAGTGAGCCGGGGGCAATAAACATTAAAACTACTGCTTTCTTCCCCATATATCTTTGAGGATTATGATCCTCCCGTGGGTGTCTAATACAGTCTACAAATTTAAATGAAAGATTCTTCGTCACCAGTATGGTTTATCTCCTATTCCTAGTGTTAAAAGACGAGACATAAACCCGATCAAACCCACCTTGCTGTAATGTCAAATGTTCCTTGTCATCAAAGTGCATTTCTGCAATACGACAATATCCACTGTCTCATTTTTCTTAACTGGCGAATGGCTCCCCTAAATGTTCCAGATACACCATTTAAGCACGACATTAGCCATTACACACTGAAACAATATTTGAAATCCAGAGAGGAAGAACTCGAATTACAAATCGCTGAACACCAATGATAAAAGAATCATAGAGCTTAAAAAATACAAACTAAAGCTACTACAACTAACAAGCTCTCAAAATGTTCCAAAACTAAATACATACAAATACAAAAAAAAATGCAAAGTGCCAATGGCTCTCAGGAGGGGTATTTACCCCCCGCCGACTGGGGGCATTTGCACGTCACAAATCTCTATCTTCTGCCCCATTATCAATACTGCATCCAGGGCAATTAATCACAAACATCGGGACAGAACTGCACTTAGGTAGGCAATCAGTCATCACGATCACCTTCATAATCCCTCCAGCTTGAGCTGAACCCGACACACAAACTTAGCAAGAGAAAAACGAGTAGTATTACTAATGAAGAAGTTAAAAGTGTGCACTCTACCCATCCCCGACTATAATTTAACACTGCTTAATACCAGAAACGGTCAACAAACTTTCTTTTAAAAAAGAGAACCAAGGTTATCGCTTTCCATTAACGCACCCACCCTACTTTAAAGTGTCCACAAAGTTTTCTCATCCTCTGGAGAGCTAGTGGATCTATTGAAAGACCCACTAGTGCATACGGAGCACCGCTGAGTCCATTAAGGAATACTGAATCTCAAGTTCACTTAATCTTCTCTTGATATCATCAAAAGATTTTCTTTTCTGAATCAATACCGCTGAAAAGACCTGGAAGAACATAATCCTGGAGGCCTCTTCGGGTCTCTTCCCTGTGTTCTGGAAGCTTCCCTAAGTCTTTGTTTGTCCTTGCAACAATGTAATCGCCCAAGGACAGGGTGAGGGCATTGGTCTGAGCCTGACCTGAGCACCGTAACCCGATGAACTGTCTCACTCTTCACCCGTCCCTCTTCAGCTTCGAAGTGAAGGAATCTCTGCAGCCAGTTCTCGCAGAAAAGCTCACTGGCTGATCACCTTATGTCCGGTCCAGCAGACCGATTATATGAACATTCTTCATCCTGCCCCTGTTCTCTCGGTCGTCACCTTGTTCAGTTAAGGTACGAATCTATTTTTCAAGGGTGAAGATCCGCTCCTTACAGGAATTGATCAGAGTCTCTGCCCCTGCAGTTTGGCTCTCGACCTCATCCGTTCTGTTTCCAAGCCTTTCAAGTTGCTGTTCATGTTTTTGGAGCACTGCTGAGAGTGGTTCTATCCTCCCGCTGAATTTGTCTTCAATCATGGTTTCAGTCATTTCCCGTAACTTGGTGAACTCGGTGACCAAGTCCTGATGAGTAACTCGGTCCATTGAATGAGCAGAGAGTGTTACAGGTGCGGCCACAGACATGCTGAAAGCTTCTGACGGGTGCGCTGTGTGTTGGGACTTACTCGATCCTTTCCAATGTTTTGTCATTTCCACTTGACAAAACGGGATTAGTAAGGATTCTATAGCTCTTTTAGTGTTCAATTGTAAGTAAATGACTGTGGTGGGGTGGGATAGAGCATTACTGTGATGCAGAGATCAGCAAAGCTGACCTTTCAGATCGCTGCCATCTTGTTTCCCCTTTAAAACTTTATCGATGTTATCATTTCGTTTAATTCCTGGATATTCTGGAGCCGTGTCATTCAGTACCACTGACTACATTTTCCCCAACACTGCACATTGCTGCCCATTCCTCGATAATTCTTGACTCATCTGTGATTCGTGAACCTTGCCTCAAAAATATTCAATATCTCTACCTCGAATGGTCTGCAGGGAAGAGTGTTCCAAAGACTCACTACACCCTGAGAAAACAAAACTAAACAGACTCATCGGTGTGTGAGATTAGTTTTATTTTTGCATTCTTATCTGGGAAAGGATATAGTAACATTGGAAACAATTCAGAGGTGTTTCACTTAATTCATTCCATGCATGAAGGGCTGATATTATGGGGATTTAACAGGTTACCCTTGGAGTGAGAGCTGATCTTATTGAAATATACAAAGCCTTGAGGCGAGTGAACCAGGTATCTACTGACTGAGAGTTTGTAGAGCCCAAACTTGATGCTGTTGTCATTGAACCCCTACAGTGTGGAAGCAGGAAATTCGACCCATCGAGTCCATACCAACCCGCTGAACAGTATCCCACCAAACCTGTCCCCCTACCTGTCTATGTAACCCTGCATTTCCCATGACTAACCCACTTAACATTCACATCCCTGGTCACTCTGGATAATTTAGCATGGCCAATCAAACTAAGCTGTACATCTTTGAACTGTGGGAGGAAACTGGAGAACTGGGAAGAAACCCACACAGACACGGGAAGAATGTTCAAACTCCACACAGAGTGTCGGATGAGGTTGGAATTGAGGTCAGCTCCTTGCTGATATGAGGCAGCAGTGCTAACCACAAATCTATCACGCTGCTCCGTTAGCCCTATTAGTTACCTGCGGCTGATGAAAGAAATTTGCCTGACTTGTTCCTATCACTGAACCTGACCCCGTCTGAGACCTTTATCATCGGCCATATCACTGACCTGGTTACATTTAAAATTTGTTGTGAGCAGTGGAGGAGTGGGACTAGAAAAGGAAACAGTGACACCCTTCATCCTCAGTCAGAACCGGAGTGAGGAAAAATTCACAATGTCGGATTTCACTCAAGTGAAATTCCCTTCCCCAGAAGTTTGAGATGGCTGAATTTTTATATTCTATCGAGGCTGGCTTTGTCTGATTTTCCATAGACAGGTGAATCAGGGATAATGGTACATGGAGAGAAAAGTGCGGCGGGGACCACAATGAGATGAGCCACGACCATATTTACTGGTAGAGTTGTGTCAAAGGGCCGTTTGGTCCCCTCGAGTCCATCAGCTCTGTTCTGATGTTCCATTCAGCCCTTCGGACCTGCTACAAACAGGCAGATCGAAACCACGCCGATGGTTAGGTGTAGTTTCGGAAATGCACTTGGAAATTCCAGGCTTGGTCAGGAAGTGTCCCCCAGCAGCAATCCTTTTTTCCATGCTTCCCCACTCTGTAACTTCTGCTCTGGAATTGCTTTGAATGCAGTTCCCATATCCCATCCAGGGTTAACTCAGGAAAGGTTTCTCCTCTCCCGAATGCAACATTGTACAACACGACTTCCAGGAAAATAAACGATTACTTTCCATAAGCATAACATAAAAAACTAAGAAGTAGGAACATGAGACGGCTATTCGGCCCCTCAAGTCTGAACTCTCATTCAATAAGAACATGGCTGATCTACTTCCGGGCTCAACTCCACTTTCCTATCCAATTTCTTGCTTCCCTCCACAACTCCCTGTGTTAGGGAATTCCAGACATTCACTACCTTCTGAGAGAATGCATCATTTTTCACCTCAGATTAAAATCGATGTTCCTTATTCAGTATCTACCACCTCGAGTTCGAGACTCAGGGGAAACACCTTCTCAGCATCTACCTTGTCAAGCCCCCTCTGTATCTTGTACATTTCAGTAATATCATCCTCATTCATTTCAACCACAATGAATAATCTCCTCACCATTTTAAATGTATTCAATAATTCAACCCTACCATCTCAGGAAGCTGCCACATGAACCAACCCAGTTACTTGCTGCATCAGCATGCTGACGTTACGTTTCATACTCAGGAACACTCCAATCCCTTTGTACTACTCCTTTATGGGAGTCCTCTTCATTAAGAAGCAGCCTGCATTTTGGTTCTCAAAGTGATCCACTAACTCCAATGAATATTGCACTCAGCTCCCGCGGTCAGGTTATCAGTATAGATTGGACATAACTGATGCCAGTGGCCTGATATTTGTGGTAATCCAGTAGATACATCTTTATCATAAAGATCCATTAATCATGACTCTCTGATTTCTATGTGTTAAGCAACCATTATCCCATGCTAATATATTATTCATCATACGACAAGCCTCTGTCTTGTGTCAGAACGATTATTTTGTGATACCTTGCGAAAACTTTCTGGAAAGCCTCATGTTGACCAGTTCCCTTTATCAAATCTGCTTGTCACTATCTCAGGGATTCCGGATGAATGGCTCCTGCCTGAAACATTGATTTTCCTGCTCCTTGGATGCTGCCTGATATGCTGTGCTTTTCCAGCATGACTCTAATCTTGACATTCTCAGGCATCACCAAAAAAGAATTTGTATGATTTTACAGAGCAAAAATAGTTTCCCCTTCATAAAACCATGCCAACTCTGCATTAAGCTTTTCTAAGTGCCCTGCAATGCCTTCCTTAATAACAGGCTCCAGCAGATTCCCACCAATAATGGTTAGGCTAAATTGTTCCTGCGTTCTGTCTCATTCCTTTTGTGAAGACAGGCACCACATTGGAGGTTCTCCAGTTTCACTGGAACACTCCTGTAATCCAAAGAGCTATGGAATATTGCACACAATGCTGCAAGTCACTCTGTGACCACTTCTTTTAAAATTAACTACGAATTACTGCTGACCTGCCTACCCTTATTCTTATCTGGTAGGTAAATACCTTGTTCCTTTTGTTAGAGACAGTTCAATAACTTCCCTCCTGTTACCACTTTGTTTATACCATCAGCATGCTTACACTACTTTCGTCATGAGGAGTGATTTAAAATACTAGTGTAAATTATGTGTTTATTCCCTGTGGCCAGTTCTCCAGTAACACCCTCCTAATGGCCTCAATGTACTTTCCTCACTTCACTTCCCCCTCAGCTCACACACACTTCTTCAAGCTTTTTTTTAATGTTGACAGAAAAGCTCATGATGCTTGTTTTACTATTTCTTACCAATTTATTACATCATATCTTTTCGTATATTTTCCTCAGTTTCTACATCCACACAGTCATATCGTGCACAAACAGACCCTTTGGTCCAACTTGTCCATGCTGACCAGGTTTTCTAAATTATACTAATCCCATCTGCTTGCACTTGGCCCATATGCCTCTAAACGTTTCCCATTCATATGTTGGTCCAAATGTCTTTGAAATATTGTAGCTGTACTTGCATCTCTCACTGTTTCTCTGGCAGCTCATTCTATAATACATCACACTCTGTGTAAAAAACTTTGTCCCTTTGTCCCTTTCAAGTTTCTCCCCTTCCACCTTAAAGCTATGCATCTGTGTTTGAACTCCCCGATCCTACAGAAAAGACCTTCGCTATTCACTCTATCCATGCCTCCCATGATATTATAAACTTCTAGAATGCCACCCTTCATACTCATACACTCCATCTGATACAAACTTCAAGATCAAACGTTTAACGATAAACACTGCAAATTTGACAGAATATTAAAAATGACAGATGTAGAAAACAGCCCAAACTTCATACTGTTAGCTTTGCTCTATGTTACAAAACTAAGGCAGCATGAAACTTTTACTCGTGGTAATAAGAGGTCAAGCACCTGAATTCCATAGTGTGAAGGCAGTGATGATATATACTATGAAAACATATAGATCTAGATCTATATAATACCACATTGTCGACATTCTCTCTCTTTTCTCCCTATGACCTTGTGTGGTTGTGTCTTCTTTATCTTACACTCAACGAGAGAGAACCCCTTTCCCCCATTCACACCTTAATATAAACCCATTTTGCATCATATTCTCGTTCACCACTGAAAATAGCCCGTTTATCTTTTGCCACGCCCTCTTTTCCAAGTCACCCATCCCCCATCTCCGGCAAGGTATTAAAAAGCCAACCCTTTTCAGTTCAGAACAAGTCACATTGGACTTGTTACGCTAACTCTGTCTCTCTGTCTCTGCAGATGCTGCCAGACTTGCTGAGGTTCTTCAGAAACGAATAGGCACAGCACAAAGTTTCAATGAAACAAATAACTATGGATACTGGAAATAAATACAAAGTAAATACAAAAATTGCTGAAGAAACTGTGGGCTTTGTAGAGGGCCACTGGACTCGAAAGATTAATTCTACATTCACTACAAAAGATGCCGCCAGAGCTGCGTTGTTTCTTCAACAATTTCTGTTTTTGAACAAGTTCCAATGACGTGTTTGAAAGCTGCTCAAACGCCCTGTCCAACACGGAGCGCCCTACACTGGGAACTGAAGTCCACACATTCATTCGCTCAGAAACTGCATAAGGCTGGCATCACTGACACCACAGAGCTCTTACTCATGGTCAGGGAGAAAACCAGAGGGAAACACATTTAATTCAAACGCAGATGGCACGACGAGCAAGGAAAAGATTCAGATGAATATGTTAAAGGGTTTGAGTAATGTAACAAATTGGAAGCATGGCACCAAGGAGAACCATCAGCAGAATGAGAATATGGAAATGGAAATATTACTGCATCAGAAACCAGGTGATGTCACTGAGTACACGGCTGATCGGTGGATGGGTCTCGATGTTAACTGGGGGACAGACAGTAGAATTGAATTGCAGATATTGCAGCTCAAACTGGGCTTTCGTGTGATGCTGTAGACAACAGCAGCAACAGAAGCAGGATTGTATTCAAACATAATCTGTAACATTTTCCCCAGGATATTCCATCAGTCTACCATTACCATCAAACCGAGTGATGGTTCAGTGACGAGTGTGGGTGAACCTGCCAAGGTCAGAACCATGTGTACCTAAAGCTGATGACAAACCATTACAGTTACGGCGCTTGAGTGCTTTCATTCCAAAACAGCAGAACTAACATCTGATAGAGAGGACGAAATGATCCCAAGACCAACAGATCAGATCTAAGCTCTGCAGTCCTGCCACATCCAGACATAAATGTCGTTGTACTATTAAACAACTTACTGGAGGAGAGGACTCCAGAAATATCCCCATCCTAAATAATAGAACAGCCGTGCACATTAGTGAAAAAGATAAGGATGTAGTATCTGCACCATCCTCAGCCAGAGGTGTTGAATCGATGATCCACCTCATCCTCGCCATGATATCCACAGAATCACGGATGGCAGTGTTCAATCAATTCGATTCGCTGCATGTGATATGAAGAAACCGCTGAACACAGTAGATACGACTAAGACAATGGGCCCTGACATCATTCCTGTAATAGGACTGAAGACTTGTGCTGCACAACAAGCCGTGTCCCTGGGGAAGCTGTTTCATTCCAGCTCCAACTCTGACAACCCCCTGGCAATGTGGAAAATTACTCAACTATGTGAGGTCCCCTAATAGCTGAATAATTACATTCTGACCATTTAACACCCCCCCACCCCACCCCAGTCCCTTCACGATAATCAAATTGGTGGGGGTTCTTTTTGACAGAGCTGACAAGCAATCCAGAAATATCCCGCTCTTTGTGGTTTCCGATAGGTTCCTATGTGGAGATGGTGCAGTTGTGGAAATGTCACTGGATTACTAATCCAATACAGGATAATGCTCTGGCAGCTGGTGGAAGTTAAAAACAATTAATAAAATATCAAGATCTAGAATCTGGTGATTGTAACAGTGACCTTGCATCCAATGTTGATTGTAAACTTTGATCTCCTTCCCCAACGTACTGTCAGGAAGTGAATCTCCTGTGCTTTTCTTGTATGGCCTAAAAGTGACTCCAGACACACAGACATGTGATAAACTCTTCAATGGTCCCTGAAACAGCCAAGCAAGACACTCTATTGCATCACACTGCTCCGTGGTGTTAAAGGAAAAAAAAAACAGACAGAATACCCGGCACCAGTCTTGATATCAGAAAAGAGAGCGGGAATCACAGTCCTGTTGATCCTGCAGATACCCCCTTCCTAACATCTGAGAGCTTGTGACAACATTTACAGAGCTTTCCCACAGACTGCACAGAATCATCAGGAAAGGTCATACAACACATTGAGCTTTCCCCATTCTAGTTCATGGAGAAAATCTCCTCAATGCAGTTTTCCCGACACAGTGTTCATATCTACTAATATGTTTAAACATTGTGAAATATAAAATAAGAACTGTTGTAGACCTTCAGTCGATCAATCTTGCTCCTCGATTCAATATACAGGCAGTTCTCTGATAATGCGTGTTTATTAAAAGTGATTTGACTGCAATGCAATTCGTGAATTGCGCACCTTTTTTCTATAAAGTGAACACCCGTTCACTGTGACGCGAATCCTTACCAGGCACCAGGTGAACAACAAAACCCAGCTTCAGGATCCTCTGTCTGCCAAATGCACCCTCTGAGTGTTCAGCTAAAACAGGAATGCAATCCGCTCTGAAAGCTTTGAACCTGAGCTTGAAACGGGGAATTGCTCTCTCCAATTAGAAGGAATTTTATTTCAAACCAGGGTAGAATCTTCAGGAGAACTGGAATTCCATGTTGGCATCACGTGGTCAGTCAGTCCTGCGTACTTTCTGGTGAAGAGTTTGGTGAAAGGTACAGGGATGTAGCCAGTGACTGCATTGTCATTATTAGCACTATTTCATTACAATATATGATTTAAAGGTTTAATTAGACTGTGCTAGTGTGTGTCAGACTAACTTCAGTTTTTGTTTTTTACTGATATTTTGCAGTTCGCCCATTATCCTCCTTTCCCCATAGACCACATCATTAACATGGCATGATTTTCTGCAACACAGTGATGCACAGGAACGCAACTACCACGTTATTGGAGAACAACCTTTAATGGTATCTGATCCTCTATCTTCATACCATACCCTGCTCTCTCCCTATCCCTTTAGTTTCCAGAAATCCATTTTTATATTCAGTGCCTTGGTTTCCACAGTCTGATCTGGGAGATAATTCCTCAGGTTCACCATTCTCTGAGTGCAGACATTTATTCTCATCTCAATGCAGAGTGGCCTGTCTTTACCTAATACTGTGGCCCCTTGTTTTGAAGACCCAGCCAGGGGAATTGTCACCCCTGTTTCCAATCTGTCTGGTCCTAACAGAGTTGTATATATTTCACTGAGATCTCCACTCATTTTCCTAAAGCCCATGGAATACAGACATAGCCGCCCCAAACTCTGCTCCCACACAAGCCTGTCATCCCAGAGATCAGTCTGGTTATCCTTTACTGCTCTCCCTCAATGTCAGGTTTCTCCTTTATTAGGTAAGGAGACCAAAACTGCACACAATACTGCACAATGTTCGAGATGAGGTCTCACCAAGGCCCTGCTCACCTGCAGTAAAACACCCTTACTCCTGGATTCAAATCCCCCTGAAATGAAGGTGAATACACGATTTATCTGCCTATCTGTTTTCTGCTCCTGCAAAATTGCTTTCAGTGACCGGTGCACAGAGAGATTCACATCCTTTTCAATATTACAGCGCCCCACTTGTGGGGTCTGTTTACACTGGTCAGCGTCCTAATGCCATTCCCAGTACTGACTTCTGGATTCAGATCTCACTGCCCTACACTGACCTCGGAGGGCTGCACAGAAGGAAACAAAAATGCAGCTTAAGTTGCTTTATAGATCAACATTTTTCAAACAATCCCTTTTCAAATGATAGGCTCCCGTTCTGGTTTTACCATCAAAGGTCACAATATCACATATCCCCCATAGACCATACCCCCCACCCCTCATTGCTCTCCATCTGCCATGTATTTACCCAGACACTCCACTTGTCGCATTCACCTTGCAGTTTTTTGACACCCTGCTCACCCACTCACAATCCGATATTGTTTAGTGCCATCAGCAAACTTGGAAATATTGAATTTGATCCACTAAATAAAATATATGATGTGCATTGGGAATAGCTGGAGCCTAAAACCCCGATCCTTGCTATATCCTCCAAGCCATCCTTTCAAAAAAACATATTGTTTTATTCCTACTCACTGCTTCCTGCCAGCTGTCCCATTCTAAAACCATATTTGTCCCAGTCCCAGAGGATTTGAATTTGCATAATAGGCTTGGGGCTGTATCAAAAATCTTTCTGAAAATACAATCATATTGCCTTGATTGCTTCTCCATAATTATGCTAAACGTCACTTTCACAAATATGATTCCCATTTGATCGATCTCTGTTGACTTTGTCTGTGCTCATTACTTTCAGTTCCAATACTCGTGGGCGGCACGCTGGCACAGTGGTTAGCACTGCTGCACTCACAGTGCCAGAAACCCGGGTTCAATTCCCGCCTTAGGTGACAGACTGTGTGCAGTTTGCACATTCTCCCCGTGTCTGCGTGGGTTTCCTCCGGGTGCTCCGGTTTCCTCCCACAGTCCAAAGATGTGCAGGTCAGGTGAATTGGCCATGCTAAATTGCCCGTAGTGTTAGGTGAAGGGGTAAATGCAGGGAAATGGGTCTGGGTGGTTTGCTTCGGTGGGTCGGTGTGGACTTGTTGGGCTGAGGGCTTGTTTCCACACTGTAAGTAATCTAATCTAATCTACTTCCTCTAAAACTGTTTGGTTGCTAATTTCATTCTATTCCCTTTTTCTCAACAGACTACTTCACTAGTAATGTTGGGAAGTTTTGTTTTTTGTTTTGTTTTTTTTTGAAGACATTAATTAAAGTATTTGCTCCATAGTTCTGCCTTTTCCCGGTCCTCAATTCTCTGGTACCAGACTGTAAGAAAGCTGCACCTTTTTCCACTTAATTTTGCCATTGACATATTTTCAGAAGATATTACCAGTTCAATCTTAAAACCTTCGTTAATATACTCTTCAGAAACCCATCAATTCCTATCTTAAGTTACTCATTGATTGACCTTCCACAGCCGTACAAACACAGAAGCACAGACTTTGTCCAATCAACAATTCAACCCGGTCTACATTAGCCCCACTTTCCGACACAAGACCCGTAGCCCTGAATCTTATGGCGTTTCAAGTATATTTTCTAATGATTTCGAAGTTACCATGACAACTCCTCTCTCAGGAAGGGCGTTCTTGACCCCAACACCCCCGAGTAAAAAACAAACCTCAATTCCCTCCAAATATCAAACCCGTCACTTTAAAATGTGCTGCATTGTTCTTGGCCCTTTGACTAAAAGGAACAGCTGCTGTCTATCCATCCTGTCCATGTCCCTCGGAATTCTATCCTTCTGAATCACGGCCCACTCAGCCTTCTCTGCTCGAAACTAAACAACCCAAGCTTATCCACCTCTCTCCATAGTTGATATACTCCATCCCAGGGAGCATCCTGGTGAATCTCCTCTGAGCCCCCTGCACTACAATCACATCATTCCCGTAATGTGGTTACCAGAACTACACACAGTATTCCATCTTGGCCAAACCAAAGTTCCGCATAGCTCTTATAATCTATGCCTTGATGAATAAAGGTTATGTTTACGGTCCCTTATGCTTTCTCAAAATTGTTCATTAACGTATTTAGTCACATTCAGGGAAGTGTGGAGAAACACCCTCTGAGCTTCCTCATCTGCTGCCATTCATTGAGTACTCCCTGTCCAGTTCCTTCACCCAAAGTGTATCACATCATATTTATTAAGGTTACATTCCATCTGCCATTGTTCTGCCCATCTGACCATTCCATCTCTATCTTCCTGTAACATAAGACCTTCCTCCTCACTGCCAACCACCCGGCCAATCTTTGTATCAAACACAAACTTAGTTGTCACACTCCCACCACCCCCGTCTATAGTCATAGCTGCATCATTTATGAATACCACAAATAATAAGGTTAACGATCACACAACAACAGGTTACAGTCCAACCAGTTTATTAGGAGGCACTAACATCGAAGCGCTGCTTCTTCATGAGGTGGTTGTGTGCTTTTAAAGCTCGTGCCTCTGAATAAACCTGCTGGACTATTGTTTGGTGTTATGTGATTTTTAGGTTTGTTCACCCCAGTCCAACACCAGCACCTCTGAATCACTGCACTGATCCCTGTGATACACCATTGGACATCGGTTTCTAGTCACAATAACAGCCTTCAACCACTACCCTCTGTCTCCTAACACTAAGTTGATTTGGATGCAACTTGGCAAGTCATTAATGACTCGTACCTGTTCCCTTGTTATACATTTCTGCTAAAACACACTTGCAGAATATCTGGAGATTTTCCTTAATCTTACCCTTCCAGCAGGTTTCTATGACCCTGTTTTAGGCAGTTCTGACCGTGTGATGAATTTCCTCAAAATTACGTTCTTAAGTGGCCAATCCCTTATCTTGCCATTATTTGCCGTGAATTTGGATTGGGCAGCCAGGGAAGCGTCCTGTTAATTTTCAATTTGTCATATGTTTTGTGAATTTTGTAAATTTCTCTGTGACCCACGTCTCATTCTTTGAAACACTAGAGAACATAGGCCGGGTTTCCTCATCAGACATTCTCACTATCTGTGGGATTAATCTGGAGAACGTCCATTGCAGTTTTATTGTGGTCAGTATATTCTTTCTCAGATTGGGTCACCAACACTGTTCACAATGGATGCAGGTTTGCTCGCTGAGCTGGCAGGTTTATTTCCCGACGTTTCCTTACCTTACAAGGTAACATCTTCAGTGGACGTCTAGCGAAGCGATGCTGCACATTCCTGCTTGCTTTTAAAGGGTTTCTTTGGGTTGTTGATGTCATTTCCTGTGGCGAAGTCACTTTCTGTTCCTTTTTTCAGGGGGTGGTAGATGGGGTCTAACAACTAATAGCACATCGAGGTAGACATCTGCCAGAAATACATGTGGATTCTCTCCATTGATCCTATTAATTTCTAAATATCCAATGTCACATGCTACATAATAGATTCCAACAGTTTCCCGGCAGATGTCAAGTTAATTGGTCGCCAGTTCTCCAAACTATGCCTTTTTCCCTTTATAGATGTTTGGATCCCTTCCATTAATCTATAGTGCTTGGACCACGTTTTCTAACTTCCATTTATCCGAAATGGCTTCCGGCCTCTGCAGAGTACACAGGAAAATAAAACACAGTCATCGACAGTGCAATTAATACTTCTGTTGCTGATTTATGTCTGACATTTTAATATGAAGTACGTCAGGTTTGTCAGGCTGAGCAATGGTCAATCCAGTTACACTTTCAAATACTACCTTGTTACTGATATAAATTGATTTTTCGTCTTCAGTTGCACAAGTGCTACATGATCACTTGGTATTACTGGCTGATTTTATGGTTCTTCCTCCTTGAAGACAGATACAAAGCAATTGATTATTTTCTTGGCCATTTCCTTGTTCTTCACAATAAACTCTCCTCTCCCAATTGCCAATTTCCATATTTGACCTTGCTTTCACTTTGTTTCCTTTGAAATACAGATTGTAGATTTATGCAGTGTTTTTGTTCCTGTTTGTTAGCATTCATGTTCTATTTTTTGATTTCCTTATCAGTTTCATGGCCCTAGTTTCTGGATCGTGAATTTCTGAGAATTCTCAGGTTTCCACAATGACTGAAATTCTTCTGAAGCCATTTCCTATCATTAATACATTTTCGAATTTGTTATGTTAAACATCATTATGTCACTTTCCCTTTCTTTGATGCTTGTATCTAAAATAAAAAGACTTTGCAATATTTCTATAAATGTCCTGGTCCTGATCAGATATATTCAGGAACACTGCAGGAGGACATAGAAGGAATTGCCGGAGCCCTGGCTGATATTTTTGCATCATCGCTGGCCAACGGGTGAAGTCACGAAGGACTGGAGGACAGCGAATGCTGTGTCTTTACTCAAGAAGTGCTACAAAGAAAAACATGGGAACTATAGACCAGTAAACGTAAAATCTGTTGTAGGTAACTTACTTGAACAGGTTCTGAGAGATAAGATATACATGCATTTGGAAAGACAGGGTGTGATTAGGAGCAAGATTAGGGTGGTGCTAGAAAAGCACAGCAGGCCAATCAGCATCCAAGGAACAGGAAAATCAACGTTTTGGGAAAAGTCCATCATCAAACTCAGCACGGCTTTGTGCATGGGAGATCATGGCTCACAAATTTGTTTGAATTCTTTGATTAAGTGACTAGCAACGTTGAGGAGGGCAGGATGGTGTATGTAGTCTTTATGGATTCAAGTAAAGACTTCAATAAGGTTCCACATGGTACATTGCTCTGGAAGGTGCCCGCGGAAGAGGTTGAGGCGGGAATATTCACAACATTTAAAAGGCATTTGTACAAATACATAGACAGGAAAGGATAAGAAAGATACAGGGCAATGTCAGGGAAATGGGGTTAGCGTGGATGGACATTTTGGTTGGAATGGACGTGTTTGGGCCGAAGGGCCTGTCTCCGTGTTGTCTGACTCTATGACTCCAAAAAACATTGCTTGCATCCCACTGTATGTTATATTGTACTTTCCCAATTCACTGGAGCGAACTTGACCCTTTAGCCTCCAGGCTACCATGATGTTTAACCAGAACGTTCAAGCAATCTATATTCATGCAGACACCGTGTAAAATGCACCTTATTAACGTCTCTATTCCTTCAAAGCTGATTCAAAGCAAGATTATTAATTCTTCCTTCTGATCACACAACACCAAACCCAAAATAAACTGCTCTATAGTTTGTTTCACAACATACTCTTCAACCCACCTCACATACACGTACAGAATTTATTTTGCACAGCATAAGCAGTCACTTAGTAAATACAGTTTAGATGCAGCTTGAGAACATCCAATAAAACTGCAGTATCCATGATAATTGCATATCTAAGTTCCAGAGCATATGATGCTCAGATTTTCTACAACCGATATATAACACACCAATATTTGCTGCGCCTTATTATTTGTAAGTTCTACATAAACTGATTCTGTGGAATCTGAGGGACAGGTCTGTGTCATTATTAGTAATAAACTTGGACAGGACATTCGGGGAGGCTCACCTCGACGCTGAGATGATCTGAAGATATCTCCATCAATATAGGACAAGCATCAATATCCTCCCTGCTCTGTCAGGATAATGGTCACCGAATTCTCTCTGCTCCATCACCCTCTCTGTATGTCTGTTATAGCACTTACCCCCAGAAAATCTTCATGCTCTATCTCCAAATAAGGCTCAGGCACTACCGATCTCACTATTGAATTCAGCAACTTCCATCCCACACTTTCTCTATCACCTACGCAATACCCCCCACATTAATAATACTATATGGATTTAAAACTGTCGACTGCCTCATTCCAGGCGCCTCACAATTCCTCCCAGATCCACCTCCACCAACACTAACAGTCCTGCCCTCACTCCTTCAATCACTTCCTTCTATTCCAAGAGAAACAGCCTGGAATAGGACAGAAATGGCCAAGCCGGGTGGTGGAGTGCCCAATATCCATTCCCTCACCCCTCCCCCACACCCGCCATGTGGGGAGGAAGCTAGTACAAGATGAAGTGGACTGGGATGCCTCGCGTGAAATTTCTGAAACATCCATGTCCCACTGACTGATTAAGGAACATTGCTCAGTGAAAGACAATTCTCACTGTAAAAACACTGGCATTTCAAACGACAGTCCTTTAACTCCAACCACCCCCCCCACCCACCACCCCCAAATGCAGTCACCTCACTGCACAGAGATGCAGACACAGAAATACAAAGAATTATTGGTAATACCCCAATATACGAACAAACACAATGCATACAAGGGAATAGGCATACATGCACGTAGAAACACACACAGACATATTGAGTCACACACAAATAGACATAAACATAGATAGAAACACACAGGCTGATACACAGAAAGACAAACGTACATGCACAGATACACAGATGACAAGCAGATGGACAAACATACGCACACGTAGACACAGATACAAATTGGAAATTTTTTTTGTTTTATAACAGGATCAAGGATTCTTGGGGGAAGGCAGGAGAATGAGGTTGAGGAACATATAAAAAATTATTGAATGGCATATCAGACTCGATGGGCCGAATGGCCTCATTCTGCTCCTTTTTTCATGTGGTGCTATGCTAACAGGTATTCTCTTCCTGAGACAGCAGCAGAGGCAGGGTTTGATACATATTCGATTGGAAAGGTTCAGTGGGAATGTGGGACAGGTTTGGAGTCTGGAATGGTTTATGTTCATTCCTAATTATTCTGCCCTCATATCTACAAAGAGATGGCGATTTGATGTTCAGTTAACAAAGTTTTAAAATAACAGGTCCCACAAAGAAATAAGGACGTACCTTTCACTTTAGTCATGTGCTACCTGTGGTATCCTCATCCTCAGGGAGCAGTGAAGACTCGTTTCTAGAGTCATAGAGATGTACTGCATGGAAACAGACCTTTCAGTCCAACCCATCCATGCCGACCAGATATCTCAACCCAATCTAGTCCCCCTGCCGGCAACTGGCCCATATACCTCCAAACCCTTCCAATTAGAACATAGAACAATACAGCACAGAACAGGCCCTTCGGCCCACGATGTTGTGCCGAACTTCTAACCTCGATTAAGCACCCATCCATGTACCTATCCAAATGCCGCTTAAAGGTCGCCAATGATTCTGCCTCTACCACTCCCACGGGCAGCGCATTCCATGCCCCCACCACTCTCTGGGTAAAGAACCCACCCCTGACATCTCCCCTATACCTTCCACCCTTCACCTTAAATTTATGTCCACTTGTAACACTCTGTTGTACCCGGGGAAAAAGTTTCTGACTGTCTACTCTATCTATTCCTCTGATCATCTTATAAACCTCTATCAAGTCACCCCTCATCCTTCGCCGTTCCAACGAGAAAAGGCTGAGAACTCTCAACCTATCCTCGTACGACCTACTCTCCATTCCAGGCAACATCCTGGTAAATCTTCTCTGCACCCTCTCCAAAGCTTCCACATCTTTCCTAAAGTGAGGCGACCAGAACTGCACACAGTACTCCAACTGTGGCCTAACCAAAGTCCTGTACAGCTGCAACATCACTTCACAACTCTTGAATTCAATCCCTCTGCTAATGAACGATAATATGCCATAGGCCTTCTTACAAACTCTATCCACCTGAGTGGCAACCTTCAAAGATCTATGTACATAGACCCCAAGATCCCTCTGTTCCTCCGCCTGACTAAGAACCCTACCATTAACCCTGTATTCCACATTCTTATTTGTTCTTCCAAAATGGACAACCTCACACTTGGCAGGGTTGAACTCCATCTGCCACTCCTCAGCCCAGCTCTGCATCATATCTAAGTCCCTCTGCAGCTGACAACAGCCCTCCTCACTGTCCACAACTCCACCTATCTTCGTATCATCTGCAAATTTACTGACCCACCCTTCGACTCCCTCATCTAAGTCATTAATAAAAATTACAAACAGCAGAGGACCCAAATTCATATACACATCCCAAATGCCTCTCAAATGTTGCAATTGTACCAGCCTCCACCACTTCCTTTGGCAGCTCATTCCATACAAGTACACCCTCTGGGTGAAAAACGTTGCCCCTTAGGCCTCTTTTGTATCTTTCCCCTCTCATCCTAAACCTATGCCCTATAGTTCTGGACTCCCCGACACCAGGGAAAAGACTTTGCCTATTTACACTATCCATGCCCCTCATAATTTTGGAAACCTCTATAAAGTCACCCCTCAGCCTCCGATGCTCCAGTTAAAACAGCCCCAGCCTGTTCAGCCTCTTCCTGTATCTCAAATCCTCTAACCCTGGTAAAATCTTTGTAAATCTTTTCTGAACTCGTTCAAGCTTCACAACATCTTTCTGATAGGAGCGAGATCAGAATTGCACGCAATATTCCAACAGTGGCCTAACCAATGTCCTGTGCAGCAGCAACATGACCTCCCAACTCATGTACTCAATACTCTGACCAATAAAGGAAAGCATACCAAGCCCGTTCTTCACTATCCTATCTACCTGCTACTTCACTTTCAAGAGCTATGAACCTACACCTACAAGGTTTCTTTGTTCAGCTACACTCCCTCGGACCTTGCCATTAAGTGTATAAGTCTGAGCTTGACTGATCTTTGTTGGAAAGGAGAGTCAATGTTTATTGGGAACAGACAGGAGATGGATGGACACACTCGGATCAGCCATGAGCATTCTGAATGGTGCCGCCAAATGATCAACTGTTGCCCCTACCCCGTGTGTTGTTCCCTCAATCCACCCTCGAGGCTATTACATGGTAGGGGACCACCCCATTCAATCAGACAGGTTCGATACAATGAGACAGGAGGAGACCATTCTGTCTCTCTAAGGAATTGCACAGCAATATAGAATGAAGTAATTCAGCTCGTTGAGTACATCACACAGCCCAGCAGGAGGCCATTCAACACGCCGGAACGGCTACCCAGGAGCAGGAAACATTGACTCTCCTGTCCAGCAAAGATCAGTCGCTAACAAGAAATAGAGAATAGAGTCAAATGTTTATTTTTAGGCTGCAAAGCTGTAATTGATGGAGTGCCTCAGAGATCACTGTGGGGTCATCAATGATCAACAATTTGGATCAAAGATCTGAAAGAAGGGGAGGGAATTGCTTGGAGCTCAATTAGCTCGTACACCAAGATGGTCATTTAATGTGTCATCAAATGAAGGTAGTGAGTCTGCAATGTGATACAGACAGGGAAGGTTAGTGAGCAAACCTTCAGCAGAAATAACAGAGGGTAGGTTGTCTATTTTATCATGAAGAATAAAACAATGGTAAACAATGTAAATGCAGAGAGATTGCAGAACTCTGTGATTCAGGCGGTTTCCATGCTCTTGGGACATGAATCATATGAAGTCAGTCTGCAGATGCAGCAAGTGATTTGGAAGGTAAGCGGAATGATGTTGCTTTTGGCAAAAGGTATCAGATTTAAGGCAGGAATGTTTAACTGCATCGGTACAGGGCGTTGCTGAGACCACATTTGATGCACTGTGTGCTGTTTTGATCCCCGAAACTAAAATGAAAGGATGTAATTCTTTTCGAAGATTTTCAAAGAGGTTTACCTTTACTCGTTCCTAGAATGCCGGCCTTATGTTATGGGGGATTATCAGTTTTGATCTTAGCTGAGAAATAGTATTGAACCATCCATGACTTTCTGAAGAGTGTATCAACTGGATGCATATTATCTCTTGTCAGGAAGACTAAAGCTAGAGAATAAATTTTAAGAAAAAGATGCATTTATATTAACAGACATACTATGAAGACACCTACCAATATTTACAACTTACACAGACACCTGTAAGCATGTTATCAAATTATAAAGTGGGGACATTTTTGCGATTGAAATGAATGCAAATGCATATAATCTATAATCGGGTTTTCCAGAGAATCTTCCAGAAGAGCACACATGGTCCAGTTTGGTGTTCATTATTGTATGTTTCAACACAGAGAAGGAGAAAAATGTCCCCTGCCTGAGAAGCAGCAGCCTATTGATTTCTCTCTCTTACGTTGTTCCATCCGATAGCAAAGTGTGAGACCATAAAATCCCTGTGTTATCTTTACCATTTGTGAAGGATTTCTGGTGAGAATTCACTGGAATCTCTCCACTGCCTGAAACAAAATGAATTCAGACAAATTCAACTGTTCCAGAGTGAAATCCCACTACCAGGATCTTGTGTGAGCAGAATGACTTCAAAGGCAGTATAACGTTTGGGGCACTCTATCATTTTACCATTTGTTATTAGTCCAACTTTCTGTGTCTCACACTTTTCTAGAAAATGACCTAATCTGAGACCTACATCATTGGTCAGATCCCAAAACTGGTTCCATTTAAGATTGGTGTAACCAGTGGAGGAGTGGGACTGGAAAAGGACGGAGTGAACTTCCAACGTTGGTTGAAACACAAATGAGAAATGTTCAAAGGGCTGTTCAAGTGGAAATTCCCTTCCCCAGCAGTTTGTGGTGCCTGGATGCTTGCATTTATTCAAAGTTATATTTGGTGACATTTGACAGACAAGTGAATGTAGGAAAATGGTATATATAGAGAAAAATGCTGCTGCGACCACATTCACATCACCCATGGAATTTGTGAGTGCTGGAGCGATGACAAAGTGTCTAATAGCCCACTCCTGCTGCTCAGTCCTATGTCCCTATGTTCTATTCAGCTCCTCACAGCTCCTGATATTAGCAGATGGAGGCCAAATACCTGGTCCACCGGAACACAGGATATCATTCAATCCCTCAAGACTGTCACACACGGTTTGGTGTGGGTTGGAAAATGTTATTTGGAAAACCAGGCTGGTTTCAATATACACCTCTGGTCTCTTTACAGAGTGTCTCCGCTCTGCAACTTGTGCTTCATTTGTTGGTCATGTTGGAGACCCAGATTCACTATGAATACAGCCCCCATACCTCACCCTGAGATGACTCACAAAATACTTTATTCTCTGTTCCTGCAATATTCAATAACAGAACGTTCAGGAAAATTACAATTATTTATTTTGTAATTACAGAATATGAGAACATAAGAAGCAAGATTAGGTGACTCGGACGATCAACCCATTGTATACCATCATGGCTGACCTCCTGTTAGCAATAACTGGTCTTTAATGTCCAATTCTTCACACCCTTTAGCTCTTTGACAGGTCAAAAATTCATGTACCACCTCTTTGAATACTTTCAGTGATGTAACTTCCCTCACTATCTAGCCCAGATAATTCCTGGCATTGATTACCCTGTATGAGAGGAAAACACTCCCAACACAGACACCATCATCTATTGATATGAACAAGAGGTGAACACAGGGGCTCAGGAAAGAGTGAATGGCCTTGATATCAAGGTAGCATTTGACTGAGGATGGCCTCAGGTCCATCTTATTTGAGCTTAATGGGAATCAGGTGTACTCTCCCCACTGGTTGGGGTCTTTTACAGCACAAAGGAAGATGTTTGTGGTCGGTGACCGAAAATCTTCTCAGTCCTGTGACATCTCTGCAAGAGATCCTCAGGGTAGCTGCCTCAAAACAAACAATTTCAGCTGGTTCATCACTGTCTTTCCTCATCATAAGATCAGAAACGGGGATGGTCACTGAATATCACCCAATGGTCAGCACAATGTGTCGCACCTCAGCTCCTGGACTAGTCTGTGTCCATGTGCAGTAAGTCCCAGACAGCATTCAGGCTTGTGCTGTTAAAGTGTCGATAACATTCATGTAACAGCAAGGCCAGACACTCTACATTTCCACAGTTAAATGAACAACTCATTCAGCACCTCAGGCACATTAGAAACGGATATGTCGAAGCCATTCAGCCCATCGAAACTACTGAACGAAGAGAGGAATAGCCGATTCAATCCTCCTGCCTGTTCCACAGGAAGAGAAGGGGTCTGATTATCACATCAAGTTGTTCAACAGGAACAGGCAGAGCCACGTCAGACCCATGAACCTGTTCCATGGGACCTGGAGGAGGCCATTCAGCCCCTCGAGACACTTATACAGGAACAGGAGGGTGTCACTGATGCTCCAACCTGACAAATCAATGGAGCAGAGAATGCACTCTGAGACGGATCCACGATGTTCTTCATGGCTCCATTACCTGTGGGACACGTGACACTTTGACGTGTTTTTCTGGTAGTGAGGAAGGTAGCCAGATGCTTTGTCTCAAGTCTCAGAGAGGCATCTTCCATCTCTGAGACACAGACCCATGTTCTCCATGGACATCAGAAGCTGGAGGGAATAGTTAACTGTTTTAGAATTTAGGTATTGTGGCTGTTGTCGGGATTGTGGATAACATGAAGTTTAATGCAGGACCACACACTAAATACACTAATGTGGGGAGAATTTAATCAAAGACTGACCCTCTGTCTCTCTCAATCAACATATGGAGTGGGGATGGGCTGAGGGGAACGTCCTCTGATGCTCTTAACCTATTGACAATCATTTAACCCGAGTTAATAAAACCCATGGAATTTATCATGGTATCAGTGCCTGTTTCGAACATCATGAGTGACTGTCCATCCCCCTTCAGGTTCAACACAATCATCTCTTATTCTCTCACTGAGCTTCACTCTCTGCTCATGGTGCCATCATCCCAGGGATTAGTCTGGTGAAACTTGAGAGAAAGTCTATCTAGAGTACCCCAAATACTGCCTCTACAACACTCTCGGGGATGATTGCAAAAATCCTTTTCTCTCACTTAGACATCGCCATTTCTTTCCTATGCCACAAAAAGCCATTCCGTCTCTCTGGACTATGACTGACATGGAATGTATAAGTTCCTTACATCTGTACGTCAGCATCAATAAAGCCAACACCAGAGATGCGTAGGAGATGTGCATCACTCTCGGGGAGAATTTCAATGAGATTGAATACACCTAAAATAGGGAATGACACCGACCTGAATAGAAATAAGCTATAGGAATATGGGAAACAGGCAGAGGAAGGGAGCTATCTTTACTTCTGTTCTTCTCTCACAGGATGTATGCAGCCCTGGTCAGGGCAGCATGTTATGCCGATCTTGAACTGAGTGTTTGGTTCAGCTGTTCCACAGGACAGTACAGAGTAAAACACTTTCCTGTGGGATTGTAGTGTTACAACACAGGATACATTGTCCTGCTTAATATAAAACCAGCAACAGGGAAAAGATTTATCCACTGTAGTAATCCATGATAATTCTAGAGTCCAAACTATTTGAAGTAAAAATTAACAACTTTATTTCTTAAAGTATAATAGGGAATAATAGACGAACGAATATTTACAGCTTTTTCCTCTAAGCTATATTTTATCTCCCCCCCACCCCCCACCCCAACCCCCGACTATACTAGTCCGATTAGACTCCAAATTAAGATTTACAAAACAAAACTTCTTATCTCAAAACCAAGAAGCTTTCGGTTCTTCTCCATATTCCTGTCTTCTTTTCTTCTTTGAGATTCTGCTTTTACCAGTTACTAATCAATAAAGTTACCGAGAGGAGAGCTAATTTTCAGGCAGTCTTTGCCTGCTGGTAACTTGGCAATTCTCCTCTCAACTGTCAATTTCCCGCGGTCTTGTACCCCCAAACCATTGGACTGTGTCATTGGCTTTTATGATTATCAATGTTTTAAATTCACACTTGATTGGAGGTGGGCATTTTGGGTTATAATTTAAACTATTTGGCTGAATTTGTTTATGTCTTGAGAAAATAAGCTAATCGAGATGTTCAACCAAATGTTACATTAAATCTATTTTTCAGAAGACTTGGTGCCGTCAGGTAGTTATTGCTGGCTCTTAATTCTGTTAAAGGTGCAGAACACCCACATGTTCATCACAGAAGTCACACTGAAACCTGAGCAGGGAAGAATGTCACATTGTCTTCGCTTAAGGACTTGGGGCAAGCAGATGGGCTTTTATGGCAAATCAAAAGAGTTGCTTTTAATTTCCCTCATTAGATATCAACAGACTATTATTCTGTGGCTCTAGAGTATGAGTCTTGAACACAATAAACTGTCGTCCCATTTGTACAGAGAACAAGTTTAACATCCTCCAGAGCAATTTTTTAGTGACGGACATATAGTTAGAAGGAACTTGAAACTGTTGCATCCGGATTAAACAAAGTCACAAATTATGATTTATTCAGAAGTTGCAATAAGACTGAGGACGTGACTGGGATATCATGACGGTGGTATTGGACAGGATTGGTGAGTGGGGACGAGATAGAGATGTAAATCTGTGAAGGACAAAATGGATTATGGAGTTTGAGAACAGTCTGGTTCTTTCTTGCATATCAGTGAGTAATTGAGAAATAGTAGTTTGATACTGATTAATATAAGAAAAGGTGTTTTTATTTGTAACTGAAAACATTGTCTTGCACTTTCCAAATTTTATATATCATGAGCAGAAATTCAGTTCAACCCGGTTTAGTAGACAAATATAATGACTTACCAGGAACACCAACTAACGCGAGGATGGGATAGTAACCACCTTGAATAATCCAAAGGATATCCTGGATCCGTGATGCTAATGATATCCAAGGCCGAGAAAGAAAGTAAAGACCCCAGAATAAACTCCTGTCTGCTATTGTAATATTCCAGTCTAATATTCCCAGATTCTGATCGATTGTTGAACCATTCCAGTCTAATGATCTCAGATTCTGATCCATTATTGTACCATTCCAGTTTACTGATCTTAGATTCTGATCCAGTATTGGAACATTCAAATCGGAGGTCCTCACATTCTGAACCATTATTGTAACGTTCCAGTCTAATGTTCTCAGATTATGATCTCTACTGCCCCTCTCTCTCGAGTTGATGATCCCTGTTAGTGCTGTCAGTGATGCTTCTACTCATACTATGGGATAACACGCTGAAAAGAGCCCATTTATCATTCACTGATGGAAACGCTCCACTGGGATAATTAGGATCCAAGGAGATTGAAATTAATCACAGTCACTGAACAAATAGCTCCAATTAACCCTTTTCAATTTAATATTGATTTTAATAAAATTCAAAAGAACGTTTAAAACTTGGCATGGGATATGTGGAGTGACTGAGGGATGGAATATTGGAGATGTTAGATTGAATGCGTGCACTCATTCAATCTGCCTTGGATATGGGAGTAACGTCAAAGGATTGTCAGAACATAAACAAGTTTCTCCGTTTATAAATGGAAACATACAGTCTGTAACTACTGATCAGAGATTATAATGTCAGTAAAATATAGCGAGAACTTTTCTCGTCCAGAATCTGACAGGAAAATGTGCCTCCGATAACATGAGTGATAACGGACAACTGACATGGATATGTTAACAGAGAATATGACGTGACAGACAATTCAGATGGTTATTCGAGAATCAGAGAGGGCAGGTGAGGGTCATGCTGTTAATGTTATCGATGTCAATCAACTGTGATTAAGTACCATTGGATTTCAATTGCAGTGTGATTATGTTGTTGGGGACACGGTGCTGAGACTGGAGGGAGGGTACATGATATTTCCCATTCATCAGTAGTGAAACATTACTCTTTGTAAATCACTTGAAGATCAAATTCAAGGATACAACTACAATGAGGAATGAGGAGAGCCAATATTAACCATACGACCATAAGACATTGGAGCAGAAATTTGGCCATTCAGCAAATTGAGCCTGCTTTGCCATTCAATGATGGCTGTTAAGCTTCTCAACCCCATTCTCCCGCTTTCTACCTGTAACCCTTGATCCCCTTTACAGTCAAGAACCTATCTGTCTCACTCTTAAATATACTCAATGATCTGGACTCGACAGACTTCTGTGGCAGTGAATTCCATAGATTCACCGCTCTCTGGCTGAGGAGGTCTCTCTTTATCTCTGTTTGTAAAGGTCTTCTCTTTACTCTGTCCCTTCCGGTACTAGTCTTTCCTATCATTGGATATATCTTCCCAAAGTCCACTCAGACCCAGGACATTTAGTATTCTGTACGTTTCAATTAGACCTCCTAACATCTTTCTGAACTCTATCAAATACAGACCCAGAGCCCTCAAATATTCTTCATATGTTAAGCTTTTCATTCCTGTCACCATTCTCGTGGATCTCGTCTGAAAACGCTCCAAGACCAGCACATCCTTCCTGAGATATGGGATTCAAAACTGCGCACAATAATCCGAATGTAGCATGACCAAAGCATTGTAGAGCCTTAGAAGTACATCCTTGCTTTTATATTGAAGCCTTCTTGAAATAAATGCCATCATTGTATTTGCCTTCCTAACTACTGACAACATGCAACTTTACCTTTCAAGACGCCTGGATGAGAACGCCCGAGTCTTTTTGCACTTCAGATTTCTGAATGTGCTTGCGATTTATAAAATAGTCCATGCCTGTATTCATCCTGGTAAAATGCTTTTCCACACTTTTCAACGTTGTACTACATCTGCCACTTCTTTGCTCACTCTCTAAACCTGTAAAAATCCTTCAGCAGGTGAAAGTAAGGACCGTAGATGATGGAGATCAGAGTCAAAAAGTGTGGTTATAGAAAAGTAAAGTCTGTCAGGCAGCATCTGAGGAGCAGGAGATTCGACGTTTCAGGCATAAAACCTTCATCAGGAATGTGGGGTGGGCGGAAGGAGCCAGAGAGAAAAATGAGAGGGGCTGGTGCTGGGAGGAAGGTAGCTTGGAAGGCGACAGCGAGATGAAGGTGGGTGGTGGAAGTGATAGGTCTGAGTGGAAGGTGGAGTGGATAGATGGGAAGGAAGAGGACAGGTAGGACAGTTCAAGATGGCGGTTCTGAGTTGGAGGGTTTGATCTGGCATGAGGTGGAGGGAGGGGAAATGAGGAAACTGGTAAAATTGTCCTTGATAACGTGTGTTTGGAGGGTCCAAAGACAGAAGATGATGCGTTCTTCCTTCACACGTCAGGTGGCTAGAATTTGGCTGTGGATGAGGTCACAATCCTGCAAAGCCTTGGCGGAGTCGGAGGGGGAGTTGAAGTATTCAGCCACAGGGCAGTGGGTTGTTGGGTATGTGTGTCCGAGAGTGTTCCCTAAACCGTTCTGCAAGTTGACGTCCTGTCTCGCCAATGTAGTGGAGACCAGGAGCAATGGACAGACTAGAAGAGGTGTTTGGATGCACAGGATGTTATCTGCCTGATGTGGAAGGATCGTTTGGGGCCTTGGGTGGAGGTGAGGAGGGAGGTGTTGGCACAGGTTTCATACCTGTTGTAGTGGCAAAGGGAAAGTGTCGGGAGTGGAAGGTGGCTTGTTGGGGTTGCGTGGACATGACGAGGGAGCTGTGAGGGAATGGTCTCAGCAGTATGATGATAGGGGTAGGGAGGGACGTATATCTCTGGTGGTGGAGTCTGACTGTTGGTGGCAGAAATGGTGGAGGATGATGCATTGTATCCTGAGGTTGGTGGGATGGAAGACCAGCACCAGAGAGGTTCTAACTGGTTGTCGTTGGAAGAGTGGAGTCCAAGGGCGGAGTTTTGGGCAGGTGAGGAGATGCGCTAGAGCACCCTCCTGCAGCTGAACCTCCTCTTCAATGCTACCTGTCCCTCTATCTATCTTTGCACTGTTTGAAAGCTTAGCCCAAATGCCCTCAGTTCCATCATATCGATAATGAATGCACAAAGTGAAAAGTTGTGGTCCCAAAACTCAGTCTTGTGGAACACCACTTGTCACTGGCTGCCATCCTGAGAAGGACACTTTAATCCACACTCTCCGCTTTCTTTCAGACAGCCAAACTTCAACTTCCACCGTGCCTCTAACACCATGGACCCATATCTTTCTCAATAGTCTCATGCATGGCACCTTGTCAAAGGATTCTTGAGGTGCAGATGGATGACATCTATCGGTTCTCCTTGATTAAATCTGCACATTACGCCCTCAATGTATTCTAGCTGGTTTGTCAGGCACGACCTCCCCTTGATGAAACCATGCTGTGTCTGTCCTATTTTACCAAAGGCCTTCAAACATTCAGAAATCCCATTCTTCACGATGAATTCCATGATGTTACCCACAACCAAGGTTAGGCTAATCAGTCTGCAGTTTTCCATCTTCTGCCTAACTCCCTTATTAAACCGGGTGTCATGTTAGCAATTATACAGCCACTTGGCCCTTTCCTGATTTTAGTCATTCCTGAAAGGTTACCACTTACACTTGCATTTACTCTTCAGCGATCTCCCTTACAAGGCTGGGGTGTAATCCATCCGGTCCAGGTGAGTTATCCACATTCAGGCCATTCTTTTTTCTAACATGTTCTTCTTGGTAATGGCCACTGTATTTAGGACTGCCCTCTCACTCTCTTCAAACCTTGGGAAATTACTCGTGTATGCCACCGTGAAGACTGATGCAAAATTCCTCAGCCATTTCTTTGATTCCCACTACTGTCTCTCCAGCATCATTTCCCAGTGGTCCATATTCACATTTATGTCTCTTTTGC
The DNA here is from genome assembly GCF_047496795.1 of Chiloscyllium punctatum. NCBI lineage: Eukaryota > Metazoa > Chordata > Chondrichthyes > Orectolobiformes > Hemiscylliidae > Chiloscyllium > Chiloscyllium punctatum. Next base: position 71,706,163 of record NC_092768.1, on the reverse strand, counting down.
ACTTTATATATCTAAAGAATCTCTTACAGTTTCCTTTATATTACTGGTTAGCTTACCCCCATACTTAATCTTCTCCCTTCTTATTTATTTTTTCATGCCTTCTGTTGGCCCCAGTTCTCCAGTTCCGCACTGCCCTTCAATCTGCTTGCTTTTTGCTTCTATGCAATCCCTGACTTCCCTTGTCAGCCCTGGTTGCCTCATCCCCCCTGTACCATGCCTCGATTACTCAGCATGAATCTCTGCAGTGTCATTTAAATTATCGTGGAATATCCAGCCATTGCTGTTCCCCTGTCTTTCCTGCTAAACGCATGTCCAGGTCAATTCACAATCACGAAGGACTCAAAGCCCTCCGCTTCTTCCTTTCCCGCTGAACCAACCAGTACCCTTCCACTGACAACCTCTTTCGACTGACTGAACTGGTCCTCACCCTGAACAACTTCTCTTTCCAAACCTCCCACTTCTTCCAAACCAAAGGAGCAGCCATGGGTACCCGCATGGGCCCCAGCTATGCCTGCCTCTTCGTAGGATATGTGGAACAGTCCATCTTCCGCAGCTACACTGGCACCATTCCCCACCTTTTCCTCTGCTACATCGATGACTGTATCCACGCTGCCTCGTGCTCCCACGAGGAGGTTGAACAATTCATCCACTTTAACAACACCTTCCACACCGACCTCAAATTCACCTGGACCGTCTCAAACTCCTCCCTCCCCTTCCTAGACCTTTCCATTTCTATCTCAGGCGATTGAATCAACGCGGACATTTACTATAAACCAACCGACTCCCACAGCTACCTAGACTACACCTCCTCCCACCCTGCCCCCTGTAAAAACGCCATCCCATATTCCCAATTCCTTCCTCTCCGCTGCATCTGCTCCCAGGAGGACCAGTTCCAATACCGTACCACACAGATGGCCTCCTTCTTCAAAGACCAGAATTTCCCCCCAGTCGTGATCGACGATGCCCTCCACCACATCTCCTCCACTTCTCGCTCCTCCGCCCTTGAGCCCCGCCCCTCCAATCGCCACCAGGACAGAACCCCACTTGTCCTCACCTCCCACCCTACCAACCTCCATATACATCGTATCATCCGTCGTCATTTCAGCCACCTCCAAACGGACCCCACCATCAGGGATATATTTCCCTCCCCTCCCCTATCAGCGTTCCGAAAAGACCACTCCCTCCGCGACTCCCTCGTCAGATCCACATCCCCCACCAACCCAACCTCCACTCCCGACACCCTCCCCTGCAACCCCAAGAAATGCAAAACTTGCACCCACTACTCCCCCCTTACTTCCTTCCAAGGCCCCAAGGGATACTTCCATATCCGCCACAAATTCACCTGCACTTCCACACACATCATTTATTGCATCTGCTGCACCCAATGTGGCCTTCTCTATATTGTGGAGACTGGCCGGCTACTTGCAGAACGTTTCAGAGAACACCTGTGGGAAACCCAGACCAACCAACCCAACCACACCGTGGCTAAACACTTCAACTCCTCCTCCCACTCCACCAAGGACATGCAGGTCATTGGACTTTTCCATCGCCAGACCATAGCAACACGACGGTTGGAGAAAGAGCGCCTCATCTTCTGCCTAGGAACCCTCTAACCACAAGGGATGAACTCCGATTTCTCCAGTTTCCTCATTTCCCCTCCCACCAACTTGTCTCAGTCAAATCCCTCAAACTCAGCACCACCTTCCTAATCTGCAATCTTCTTCCTCACCACTCCACCCCCACCCTCACTCCGGCCTATCACCCTCACCTTGACCTCCTTCCACCTATCGCATTTCCAACGCCCCTCCCCCAAGTCCCTCCTCCCTACCTTTTATCTGACACTGCTGGACACACTTTCCTCAATCATGAAGAAGGGCTCATGGCCGAAACGTCGATTCTCCTGCTCCTTGGATGCTGCCTGACCTGATGCGCTTTTCCAGCAACACATTTTCAGCTCTGATCTCCAGCATCTGCAGTCCTCACATTCTCCCCGGTCAATTCTACCCAGCTTCTCCCTTATGCCTCTCCAGTTGCCTTTATTCAGATGAAATACTGTTAACTCTGATTCTATCTTCTCTCTCAAATTGCAGAATAGATTCTACCATGTTCTGATTACTGCTTCTGAAGTTTTCCTTCACCTTAAGCTCGCTTGTCTAGCCTGCGTCATTAAACCTAGTGTCATCTATTCCCGACCGGGCTCCACCACATGATGCTCCAAAAAGCCATCCCATAGACATTCTTCAAATTCCTTTTCTTGCGATTCACTACCAACCTGGTTTCCCATTGCACTTGCATATTGAAATCCCCCATGATCACTGTAACTTTGCCTTTCCTACAGATCTTTTCTATCTCCTGGTGTATCTTGTGCCCCAGCTCCTGACTACTCTTTGGAGGCCTGTGCAAGTCTCCAACTGTGGTTGTCTTACCTTTGTGATCCCTCAATTCTACCCATGCAGATTCTACACCATCTGACTTTACTTCCTTTCTTATTGTTGATTTAATTTCATTTCTAATTAATAATGTAAACCCACTCCCTCTGTCTTTTCCATTGGGTATATGTCCTTGCATATCCTGATCCCCTTGCAGCCACTTCTCTGTGATGCCCATCACATCATACCTACCAATTTCAGTCTATGCCACAAGCTCATTTACCCTATTCCTTATACTGCACGCATTCAGATATAACCCTTCAATCTTGTATTAACGGTCCCTCTTCTCATTGCCATTTGTTTTTCCAGTGTGATTGAAGTTTGATTGCTTACTCTTTCCATACCCTCTGTCCTATTTGCGTCTATGCTGGTGATTTTAATAACCTCTCCTGAGCTCTGTACTCTTTCATGCTCTTTTCTAAGTAAACCCTATAAACGAACCCCCACCCCACGCACACACACACTCGTAATCAGTTTAAAGCTCTGTCTACCTCCTTGGTTAGGATTCACGCGGACACAGACGAAGAAAGTCCAATCGGAACATGTCCTTTCTTCCTCAGTAATAAAATGTGTTTAATGTTTGTGAGAAGATTTGTAGCTCGGGTGCTCGTTGTTGTGGTTCTGTTCGCCGAGCTGGGAATTTGTGTTGCAGATGTTTCGTCCCCTGTCTAGGTGACATCCTCAGTGCTTAGGAGCCTCCTGTGAAGTGCTTCTGTGATCATTCCGTCGGCATTGATGAAATTGTGCGGGTATCCGTTTTGGCGAATACATTGCATAGGTGTTCTTCTTCCTCTTTTTGCAGTTCTGGTGTACTGCAGTGTGTTGTGGCCCTTTTGAATAATGTCTTGATGCAACTTCTTTTGTGTCTGTTGGGGTGGTTGCTTTCGTAGTTCAGGACTTGGTCTGTGTGTGTGGCTTTCCTGTATACCTTTGTGGTGAATTCTCCGTTCGGTGTTCTCTATTCCATCACGTCTCGGAATGTGAGTTGTTTGTCCTTTTCTTCCTCTCTAGTGAATCGGATTCCTGTGAGTGTGGCGTTGATGATTCGGTGTGTGTACTCTATTTCTGTGTTTTTAATGATTACAAAGGTGTTATCCACATATCTGACCCAGAGTTTGGGTTCAAATTGCAGTAAAACTGTTTGTAAGAACAGCCTTTCCACACATTATCCATGAGACAACTCAGTCATTTCAGCTATCAGTCTAGTAAACCTCCTTTGAACCACCTCCAAAACACTTACACTTTTCATTAGAGAATGAGTCTCGGGTATTTCAAGGATGTGTAAGAGGTCATAGACTCTTTCTAAAATTATGTCCCACTGAAAGGTCAGTCACCTGGCCAGGCTCATTAGCCAATATGAGGTCCAGTATGGCTCTTCCTCTCGTTAGTCTATCAACATACTGTGCCAGTTAATAAATTCTGCCCCATATAAGCCTCTTGCTCCAAGGGACTCCTAGTCATTACTGGAGATATTAAAGTCACTCACTATGACCACTCTGTTTTTAATACACCTTTCCTTAATCGACGTACATATCTGTTCCTCAATCTCTCCGTGGTTGTTGGAGGGATTATAGTAACTCAATGCTTGCAGCCATCTAATTTTTGAGCTTTACCCATATTGCTGCAGTGGATGATCCCTCCTGTATGTCCTCTTGAAGTACAGATGTAGCATTCTCCCTTATTAGTAAAACACCTCGTCCACCTCTTTTACCTTCCTCTCCATCTCGCATAAAACAATGAAACCCTGGAATGTTGAACGGCCAGTCCTTTCCCTCTCTCAACCAAGTCTCTGTAAAGCTGCAACATCATAGTCCCATGCACGGATTCAGGCTGTCACTTCATCGGTCTTAACCATAATAATTCTTCCATTGAAATGAATACACTTCAGCCCAACTCCATCAGATCCTGACCTGATATTTGGTTTGAGTTTCCCTGATGTAAATTCTCCTCGTCTATTCTCTGGTAATAGGAGATTAGAAAAGACTGTCAGTAAAGCAGAACATATTGCAAACAGACAATTTCTGTTTCCTCCCTCGTCCCTTCTATCTGTACATTGCATCACACACTGCCCAATTCCAATAAACTACTGGATAATTATTATGCTTCAAACAACAGTCTCCAGCCTCTCAATGCACATTCTTCAACTCTGTCTGCACCTATTGCATTAACTGTTTTCTGATCCCTCTCTCAACCAAATCTCTGTAATATTTTTATCATAGTTATATACACTCATTCAAACTCCAAGCTCCAAGCTCATCTGTCTTGCCTGTCACACTGCTCACATTAAAATCAGCACACTTCAGACTGCCAGCCCCATTGTGTTCACTCCCCTCTGCCAGTTTGTTGTTGGTCTTAGCTGTACTGGGATTGGTCTCCAACTGCTCTTCAGTCACTGTGCTTGTGGATGTTCTGCTCTGGCTCCACCCTCCCTCCCCCACCACCACCACACTGGTTTAAACCCTCCTGAGTGACAATAACAAAACCTGCCTGCCAGGAGATTGCTGCCGGTTCACGTCCATCCCGTCCTTCTTGTGTATTTCATACTGACCCAGGAATCCCAATGACCACATATCGGAGATTGCTGCCAGTTCCGATGCATCCCGTCCTTCTTGTGTATATCCTACCAACCCGGGAATCCAAATGATCCACATATTGGAATTGCTGCCTATCCTACCAGCTCTTTGGCCACGTTTTTAACTGTACTGCCTTCCTATTCCTAACCTCACTGACACGTGGCATAATCTCGTCTCTCCAATATTCAAAAATCCTTTCAGCACAACTCTGGCAAGATCTTCACTTTGAAATGGATAGACTAGACAATAAAAACTTAATGTGATCTCATTAACCAGGAAAGTGGAGCCCAATCAATCTGTCGCAATGATCATAGAATCTGATATCTATCACCTTCACCAAAACTGTATGACAAGGTATACATATGGAGCATCTATTTGTAGATGGACGAGGATAAACAGAATTAGTCCAAAAGACCAGAAAATGTCAGAACAGATGGCTGCCATTCAGCCTGTTTGCATTGTTGTGCAATTGGATTTTAGCTATTCTGTTCCTTTTAATAGCAGAGTCTTTGCCCCGCATCCCTGGTGGGTCGGAAAGTGCCCAGAACTTACTATTTGTGCGCTCCTTGCGTAGGGAGCATCCAGTGACAGGTGATGGGGTGTGGGGAATCCTGGTGTGGCTCGATGAAAGGCTGCATGCAGTGACGGATGGACTCAGGGATTGAGAGCGACAGAGCAGGTAATCAGAGACATGCACTCACATAAGTAGCTGGGCAAGATTCCCCTGTACTCGGGGAGCCTGAGCACCAGTGCCACTTTTACAACAAACCCATCATATTTGCAGCAATTCTCCATCAAATACAAGTAAATATACTGCAGATGGCAGAAGCCTGAAACAAACATAGAAACATACCATGGAGAGAGAAAAGAGTTAATTCTCCCAATGCAGACACGGGGAGATTGTAAAAAAACTCCACAAAGACAGGGTCCAGAGATTGGAATAATTCTTATTTGAATGAAAATACTCTTACCAGTGATAGGCAATATGGTTTTGTGCAGAGAAGGTCATGTCTTACCAAATGAATGGAATTCTTTGAGGAAGTGACAAAGTTTATTGATGAGGGAGGGTCTGTAGATGTCATGTACGTGGACTTCAGGAAGGCGTTTGGTATGTTTCCCCATGGTCGGGGTATGTCGAAAGTGAAGTCACATGGTGCGCGAGCTGGTGAATAAAGAACTGGCTGGGCAACAGGAGGCAGAGAATAGTAAGGGGAGGGAGTTTCTCAAAATGGAGAACTGTGACCAGTGGTTTATTTTAAGATGTTTCTGGAAACTTACATGAATGGGCAGGGAACAAAGAGATACAGATTCTTAGAAAATTGGCGACAGGCTTAGGTAAAGGATTTGGATTTGCGCAGGCTTGGACCATCGAATGGCCTGTTACTGTGCTGGAATGTTCTTTGTTATAACATTATCAATGACCCATCAGAACCCCAGTAATATTCTCCTATAACCGCTTCCATCAGGCTAAAAGGTACAGAAGCTTGAAAACACTGAGTAGCTGGTTCAAGAACAGTTTCTTCTTGACTGTTATTAGACTGATGAGTGTACTCTCTAATCTCAGATAATGCTGATCTTGTTCCTGTTGATCTCGCCTCGCCCACCCCCTGTGCAGCATAACCTGCATGGCTCTGAAACACATTTTATAGCCATTGTTCTGTACATCATTGTTTACTATGCTTTGCCTGTATATCTTGGTACAGGTCAAAGTAAATCCTCACCTCCTTTCCCCCAGTTCCTACAGTGCTCACTCCCAGCTGTCTCTGATCCCCACCCCAGCACACTGTGACCCCATCCCCAGCTCCCTGTGTCCTTTGTATCTCACTATTTCTCTCACACTGTCTGTTTCCGTGTTTTCCTTTTCTCTGTCTTCTGCTTCTTTCCCAGATTACAATCTTCCCTTCTCCCTGTTCTTGTGACTGTTTGTTTCTTGCTTTGTTTCCTTTCTCTGTTTTACTGACTGTCCTTCTGTTTTCCTCGCTGTGTTTTCTCTCTCTCTCCTTATATGCGTCCGTCTCTTTCTCCCTCATTGTCATGGTGATGGCTTCTCTATTCTTTTGAAGCATGTGATGGCTCTTTGGTTGGATGTTGGCAATACAATAAACTCAATTTGGTATCTTAGACATAATTTAAATTTATTGGTTAAATTTCAATTGTTGTCAAAACATCAATCAGAATGTAGATATCCATTTAACGGTCAATTGTTACATCTAAATATTTTGGAACTGCCTTCTCCCAGTGCTCTGCATACTGGCAACGGAAAGCATTCTATTCACGTGCATAATAGTGTGACGGTAACAGCTCTTCCCAGAACCATAAGAAACTACAGACGGATTTATGCACAGCCCAGACTATCATGGAGGACAACCTTCCATCCATTTATACTTCTCATTGTCAGTGAATGGCTGGCAACATCAAATATCTCTCCCAAAATGGTAATGATCTCCAACAACCTCTTCCAAAAGCGAGGGGATACAGAGACTTGAAAACATGGACCAGCATGCTCAGGAACACCTTCTTCCCTACCGTAATTAGACTAACGAATTGACATCTCTAATTTTTCAAATAATGTTAATCTTGCTATCATGCCCATGGTGGTATCCATGTACCACCATGGGCATGATATTCAGGAAGATGGGAAAAGTTAAAAATAAATGAGGTGATTCTCACATTTTATTTCCACCCCAGCTGATCATCATTCCCTTTGTTTGCTCTTTGTCTTCTATCTCTCTCTTTCTCTATCGATTCAACTCACTCCTCCTGCCCTTCAAAGCAGACTTCCCTGTCACCAGCATTGTTCACACTATTTTCCAGCTGCTTTCAGTTCAGAAAAGCTTCCCAGCACTTTCTGATCTGTTCTTTGCATTATTTATGCGATTTCAGATCTCCAGCATCTTTCTTTATTTGGTTTTACATTCAAATGTGTTATTCCGAGGGATGTCGGCATCTCTGCCAAGGGCAGCATTTGTTAATCATCACTAATTGCCCTGACTCTGACGCCATTCCTCAAGCCAATATGAAGTCAAGCACATTGATATGGGTCTGAAGTCACACTTAACCCAGACTGGGTAGTAACGTTAGATTTCTTTACCGACAGTCGTCAGTGGAACAGGAAAATTTTCAGACAAAATGTGGGTTTTATAGTTGTTTTTCGTGAAATTCACTTTTATTCCAAATCTTATCATTTTTATTTAAATTCTGCCATCAGCTGTGGTAAGACTTGAATGAACTCGCTTGAAACAAAGTCTTTCGTTTAATAAGCTTTGCTCCTGAATTACATCCAGCGACATTCCTACTCTGATACATTGTCCTAATCATGAAGTAACGTCCGAGACAAGAACAATTCTGTGATTGAAATACTTGTAACTGGAAAAGTGGCCAGAAGAGAGCTTGAAATGTAAAGCCTGAATTTTATCAACGTGCAGACAATGGTTTGTTCAGCACTGATGCAGAGATGGAGACTGGGGATATTATGAGCTGGTAGTGGACAGGGTTCGTGACAGAGAGAACAAGAGACATAAATCAGTTCAGGGCAAAAAGGGATCTCGAGGTTGTGCACAGTTTTGTTCTCAGATATAAGGGTGTGGTCTGCAATTCAGATGAATAGAAACTGCAATTGAAATTGAAGATAAAAGTTTCTTTCATTGGAAAATATAGATAACAGAAATTGCAATGAAGTTCAAAATTGTTTATGGGATTAATGAATGGACAGAAGTAGAGAACTCCAACAATAGCGAGAATAGGTTATGATTTGGAGATGCCGGTGTTGTACCGGGGTGTACAAAGTTAAAAATCACTCAACGCCAGTTTATAGTCCAACAGGTTTAATTGGGAGCACACTAGATTTCAGAGCGTCACTCCTCTACCATAGGTTAGTCACACACTCTCCAACCCGCACAATCAGCACCACTAATATCTGATAAGGTACAAATATCCAACAGAGGGAAATGTTGAAAAGACCCAAGGAAAGCCTCCTCTCCATTGGTGTAATTATCCAGTTCCTTATTCGCAGATTCAGACCTGTCCTCTCCACGTCTGTGCAGCTGCTGATCTCTGTTTCTGTTGGAGCTGATGCATCTGCTCCTAGGCTGGGATAGCGCACTGAGTGAAGTCCCTCACCAATAGGACACAGTGACAATGCATGGAGACTGACATCAATCACAGTCACTGAGCAAACAGTTCTAGCTTTCAATACAGCACATTCAGTTCACAATATAACTGGACTGGACTTGATGCTGACATCGCTGGCTACTGGTCGCATCTCCCATCACTAATTCCCCTAGTGAAGTCAATTGTAAGGGAGAATGATGGACGTTTTCTTATCGCAGGCTAGACGACTCTGCCCTGTTGTATGCTTGCAATGCTGTCACCATCGTACCCCGAATCTCTGCCCCTCCACTAAATAAAAAGAAACACAGTCAGGATGTTGTTACTGTGCTGATCTCTCCTTCACGGGAACAAACCCCAGCCAACAGACAGTCACTGGGCACAATTGCCCTGAACATAGACAGGAAGGGTGGACTTCTCTGAATGGTCCTCTCACTGCTCTAATACAGAAACGTTGAACCTTCCATTAGAGTATGTTTAAGTAATTAATTTATACAAATTGACAAACATCTTAATGCAGTTTTATTTGCTGTAAAGCAATAAGTTTTTACTTGTTTTCCCCTCAATCCGAAATCAAAAGTGAACTTATTCATTAAGACTTATGAATTAATAAGTCAGGTTTAGCTAGTAGATCGGGCGGAATGGGGGTAGTGGCTGTGGAGACTGCATGGGGAGTACAATGATATTCCCCAGTCATCATCACTCGTAACGTCAGATAGAATTAAATATAGTTCACAACAAGGAAAGAGCCAACGTTTGGGAGATGCAATGCTGAATGACAATGTGAACTGAACAGGATAATTTTAAATGTGATAAAGTGAACTATATTTTATATACACACAATTTAATCATTGGGAATACAGATTAACTAGTGTCACCGCATCTGAAGCATTGACTATGATGTCTCTTCACAGATACAGCCAGACCTGCTGAGCTTTCCCTCTAACGTCTGTTTTTGATTGAGATTGATCATGTTGATCATATCAGGCAGGATGCTTACAATTAAAAGCAGATGCTAATAACAAAATGTACAGGGCAACGGGGACAATACAAGAGAATGACAGTAGAAATATCGCTAATTCCAAAACTGGAAGAGATAATGGGCTGAGTTTTCACCACCTTTGCTGTAATAATTCTATGTTATGCATTGAAAGCTTTTGGAGATTGGGGAGACAAGCTAGTTGAATGAAGGACACGGAGTGTTCCATCATCAAAAACCTATCCCTATTAATTCATGAAGTTCAGCTGCCTCTAAAATGTATTTTCAAACAAAATAGATTTCCTGAGATTTTCAAGATGTTCAGATTTTTTGTTACTTTCTATCTTAAAGAAGAAACAGATTTCGGCTGTAATTCAGGTGTCACAGACACACCAACTGTAATAGAAACATGAAAGGACCACATTGTCCAAATATTACCAAGTTCAATGTGTAGACCTGTCAAGAAACATGACATATAGAAATAATGGAAACATGAAATGCAAACAGAAAATGCTGGAGAAACGAAAAAGGTGAGGAAGTGTCTGCCGAGAGCAACAGAATTAACATATGTAATATGATGTGACACTGTTCTGAAAAGTCCTATTAGAATCAAAGGTTAATTTTTTGCACCTCTGCTCAGATGTTGCCAGATCGACTGAGTTTCGCTCCAGCTCTTTTGATTTCTTTCTTCTTTCTGAACTGTGACAAAGTGTCTGATCTGAATGATAGCAGCAAAGCTGTTATCTCTCAGTTGAATCTCGAGTAATTTGTTATGGACATTAAATGAGAAATTACAAAGTTCCTATGTTTGACAGGCTCTAAATATAGATGACGTATTGCATTGTGAGAACTTGCCATGAAAATGTTGAAACAAAACAGAAGTTGCTGTAATCGCTCAGCAGGTCTGGCATCATCTGTGCAAAGAAATCAGAGTTAACGTTTCAGGTCCAGTGCCCCTTCCTCAGAACTGATAGTAACACGGAAAATGTTGGTTTATATGCAGAAGAGACTGGATAGCTCTTAATGGAGATTGTCAGTAGCTAACAATAGGGTGTGAGTAATGGAAGGCTAATGAAACTCGGCCTGGTGTATGGATAGGGGGCTAGGACTTTGGGGAGTTCAGGCCCGAAAATTATTGAACTTGATATTGAATCTAAAGGGCTGCAAAGTCCTCACATGGAAGATGAGGTGTAGTTCTTTCAGCTTGCGCTGAATTTGCCTGGAACACTGCAGCAAGACTGACACAGAGATATTGGTCAAGGAACAGGATGGGCTGTTAAACTGGCAGGCAACTGAAAGCACAGAGTCGTCTGCAGCGGTCCAACTTGGATGTTCTGTGAAGCGGTCACCCAGTCTACCCTTCATTTCCCCAATGTAGAGGGGACCACATTGTGAGCAGCGCATATAGTAGACCGGATTGCAGGATTGTTGGTAAGGTGCTGCTTCACCTGGAAGGTATAGTTGGGCCCTTTGATAATGATGAGTCGGGAGGTAAATGGGAAAGTGTTACACCTCCGGCAGGGGAAGTGAAGTGGACCTGTGGTGGGAGTGAATAAAGAGTAGACCAGTGTGTCCTGGAGGGAATAATCCCTCTAGACGGTGGACAGGGGAGGAGAGGTGAATATGTGCAGGTGGGGACATCTCGCTGGAGGTGGGGGAAATGTGGGCTGATGATCCTCTGCATGTGAATGCGGCTGAGATAGCAGGTGAGAACAATGGAAACTCTGTTGTGAGAGTGAAGTGGAGGGGGAGGCTAGAAGTGCAGGAGATGGGTCAGACTCGGTTGAGGACCCTGTTGACAACAGTGATGGGGAATCCCTTGATGGAGGAACAAGGTGGACATTTCAAAGGCTTCCTTGTTGAATGTAGTATCATCAGAAGCAATGCGGTGGAGACGGAGGAACTGGTGGAATGGAATTGAGTCTATACAGGAAACCAGGTGTGAGGATGTATACTCCAGGAAGCTATGGGAGTTGGTGGATTAATACTGGATATCAGTGGCTTGTCTATCCCCAGAAATGGAAGCACAAATGTTGAGGAAAGGAAGGAAGGAGCGAGAGATCGACAAGGTGAAAGTGATGGAGAGTTTCAAATTCCAAGCGAAATCGGTGAACTTTTCCAATTCCGGACGAGAGAGAGATGCAGCAGCGATGATATCATCTATGTATCGGACAAAGAGATGTGGATGGGTGCTGGAGTAGAACTGGAACAGGGAACGGTCGATGTCCCCCAAGAAGAAACAGGCATAACTGGGGCCCAAGTGTGTATCCATGCACTTCCTCCGTGTGGCAGGAGCAGGCTGAATCAATGCGTCTGCACAGGCAGTTCAGTTTGTGAATTTTCTTTTGGGGGGGGGAGATAGAAGCGAGTTCTACTATCAGAGGACCATTAACTTGGGGGCAGTTGGGGGGAGAGATGAGTGGGGCAGGAATCTCCAGATGCAAGATGGTCAGTTATCATACAATGGCCTGATGTGCCATGGTAAGATCATGGTGCAGGAGGAGATTAGAGGAGGTATCGGAGAGTGGGCGTTCAAACTCTGCAATTTCGAAAGCAGTCCACCAGACTTATCCGGACAGGTTAAGTAACACAGTCAGGGTTGGATCTAAGCACATGGAGTGTAGGCTGTTCGGACAGCGACAGGTTGGATTTGGTGAGGGGAGTGCAGAGACATTAAGACAACCAATGTTATGTGGAGATTTCTCAATGAACCGAGTTAGTTCAGGTAAAGGCCAGAGGGCGGGGTCCAGGTGGAGGGAGAGTGATGCAGCTGGGAAACAGGGAGAGGAATCTTGCATAAAGAAACGGGCACTGAGGCGAAGACAGTGGAAGAGCTCAGCTTAATGTCATCCCTAAAATTCATTAAACTGGGGGCACAGAGAGGTAAAGTTCAGATATTTGCTAAGTACAGAACATTCAGCATTAGAGAGTGGAAGTTCAGGAGGGATGGTGAATAAACGACAAGAGGTAGAGTTTGGGGAGAGCATGGAGTCAATGGGCAGGGTATGAGAGGGGAGGAAGGTTCCAGAGGGTCAAGGGCATCACCACGTTGTTGAAAATTGTGTGCCCAGTACATCTGGTTAGCACGACGAATAAGCCGGTGAATAAATTAGAATTGTGGAGTGGTGCAGCTTTGAGACAATATAATGCGATGCTGCTGAACAGAGAAAACGTTGATCTCAGTGGTACTGGTATCGCACGATCAGTCCTCAGAAAGTAACTGACTGAAAATAGTTGGGAAGGTAATCTCATTGTAACGGCCTGATTTCACTGGAGTGACCCTCGACCAGCAAGGTCTTACTTTTTAGAGACTTTAGACCAATCTGAAAACATCATATAGCTTGATGTTATTAACAGGACAAATTTATCCATGGTTTTTGAAGGCACTAGCAAGGACAGGGTTTATTTGACATTCCCAATAGCTCTGGGGAAAGTGTCATTGTTCTGTGAGGAAATTACCAGCGCAGAATTTCCTGCGATTCCCATTGACCACAGTTTACTCAGGATCCCGGATGTCACATGAGTCAAATACTACTTTGATGCAACGCAAGTTACTCTGACCTCACCAGATATTGTAAAATCAGTGACATGAATAAAAAAAAAAGGATAGTACACGGCCTGTTTGAACAATGTGCTCACTCTCCACACAATGTTTAAGGGAAAACTGATGCATGGATTTCTGATTCTGAGGAGAGGTTTGTCCTATTTGTGATGAGGCTGTTTGGTTAAATGTTCTGACAGAGAGACAGAAAGACACTCCACTCTGTACCATGAGGAACAAAACCAGCCTGTTCACGGTGCATCAGACAATAACAGAAACTCACTATTGTCTGTTCCTATTGGACATTGATCATCTCAATCTCATCATTTACTGATGACCAATAACAGCACAGAAGCCAGCGGCTCCCACCATCCCAGTTGGAAAGCAAAAAGGGGAAGGGATGGTCAGAGAAAGTGGGAGTAACGGGAATTGGTGTAACTTACAGTGGGGGTGGCAAAAGAAGAGTGTGAAGGGAGATGATCAGTGGAAGAGTATGTAGCAGCAGGAGGGGTAGTGCAAGGGAAGTTGGAGTGTAAGAAAAGAGTAGGACGGAGGAGAAAGAATGGCAGATGAAGTTTTAGTGACAGGGAAAAGCTTGCATTTGAGTAAGTGAGATTGGATGAGAAAATATCTCTGTACAAGAAAATCGGGATCTGGATTCCATTCAAAATTTCGAAAGGATTCCTTGTACTCTCTTTTCTATCACTTGATTCTTGTTCAGGTTGGACATGTACTGTATATTTCTATAGCTTCATCAAGTGCAGACGACATGTTTCTTTCTCCCCTACGTGGTGTTTCAATATTTTTGATTTTTTTACAGTATATATTTGCTTCAAATTCAAGGTGGAGATGAGAATATGATTTGATCTTCTGCAGTTTGCCCATTACATAGAATTTATGTAAGGGCACTCATCACACTCGATGATTTATACAAACAATGAATGAGTCCATGTCCATCCTGCAGATGAAACATTTCGTCAGCTTTGGTTATTGCGGGGAATGTTACAAAGAACAGTGCCACACAAACTGCTAATGTTCCACTGCAAGGTGTCAAACCCTAGTTTATCCTAAATTATTTACAATGCTTATAAATAAAACATGCAGAGTGGCAGAATGTAAAAGGTGAATTCAACTCTGTGTCGAAATGTCATTTGTGGATCCCTCATAAGATGTGTTAACTACATCACGCATAACTTCACCAAAATAGGAAAAGCAAGAGACTGGAATTGTCAAATCGTCCTCTGATAAACATCTGGAGAACAGGAAGGAAATCACGGTTTGTTTGTGATATTCAGAAATGACGATTGTGAGAATGTGGAATGTGGGGAGCAGTGGAATGATGAGCAATGTTATGAATGACACAAAGATGGGCTGGGTAGATCACAGTCAGGAGGGAAGTGTTAGTCTACAGGAGGATACAAACAGATTCTTCAAACAGTCAGATCAATGGCCTGATGAAATTTAACATCGATAAATTTGGAAGATGCAAGTCAGAAGTAACAAGAAAAGAGAGTACTCAAAAGTGAGTATGAAAGAGGAGGGCTAAATTTGCTCGTTTTTTCTTTGCAGCTGGGAAAGTTAAGGAGGGAATATGGTACAGGTGTACAAGAGCGTAAGGGGTATGGAGAGGATGAACAGACAGCAGCTGTTTCCCTTGTCAAAGGATCAAAAATGAAGGGACACACTTTTAAAGTGAAAGGCAGGGGATTGAGAGAGGATTTGTGGAATGTGTTTCGAACTGACAGAATGGTATGAATCTGGAATGCGTTGTCTAGGAGGGTGGATGAGGCAGGTAACCTCACAAACTTTTAAAAAGCCTTTGGATATTCACTTGCTGGCACAGGCGTGATTGGACTGTTTTTCATTGCACGATTTTTTGCAGTGGCAGCCATGAACACTCTGATATATCCGGAAACAATAAGCAAAGGCAGTTGCTGCTTTGTTCCTTTGTCTGTACTCAGTAAGTATCTATATTACAAACCAGCATCATCTCATGCAGCTTCAGCAATTACTCAACCAAAGGCAGCCCAGCCATCTCTGGCAACATCCAGGTTAATTTATTTGCTGAGTGTAAACATTGTCCAACGACAGCATTGATATTATTCTAGCTGTTTGCCACCATTAGTATAGCTACAGCCATAATATGAACACAGCTTTTACTCCATTATAATGCAGACCTCTAGCAAGAAGGGTGTTATTTCTCTGAAGCATAATAAATTCTTTCCCAGGTATTCACTTTGACATATAAAAAGTTTTCCTGTGTTTTTTCTGCCAGTTGTTAATCACACAATTCCCCAACCCAACCTCTTTCCCCTTTAACATTTTCTTCTGCACTGTCTCCCTGATCTCACACACCTCATTCCCTCACAACCCCCACACTCTCCATCCTTATTTGTTAAGTATGTATTGACATTTATTCCAGAGAGCCTCTAATATCAACATGTAGCAGATACAACAATGGGCGGCGCTGTGCCGACCCTCACTGTGGGGAACGAAGCCAGTCAGGTGTTGCAGGCAGAATTGGGAGAACATTGTCGGACCAGTGACCGTGACGCATGTACTTTAGCTTGTTAAGGAAAAGACCAAAAGATAAAGGTTTGAAAAATAAGAATAATTTGGAAGAGGGAGGCAGATTTTATCAAAACAAAGACAAGGATCTGGCCACAGTGCAGTTACTTCTGGGTGAAACTGTAGCAGAACAGCGTGGGGGTGGGGGGGGGGGGGGTGTCACATGCTCAAAATGGAATTGATGAGAGTGTCACCGCAACATGTTACACGGAAAATGAAATTTAGGAAAACCAGCCCAGTGAAGCTTGGATGTGTACAAATATTCAGAACGGATTCCAAAAGGAAAGATAAGCTTAAAGGAGAAATAAAGTGAGCAGGTTAATGGAAGTCCCAGAAGAGCAGAGAGCATGTAGAGCAAAACACAAGAAAGTAAGTAGAAGAGAAAAAAGGGGGGTGGGGGAGATAAAAACATTACTGGGCGATATCTTCAAGAATCCAAAGATATTTTATTAGTTTACTAAGGGCAAGAGGGTAACAAGAGAAAGGATAGGGAGTATTAGGGACCGAGGAGGCAACCTGTGCACACAACCAGATAATATGCAAAACACTTACTACATATTGGTCTTCATTTTGGAGAAGCAGTTCTTGGATTCACTGTCTGTTCCTGACAGTGTGCAAATTGACACAGAAGCTGAGGAAGAATTGGAGGTTGATGCAGGATAAAAAGTGGACAAATCCCTCAATTTGGATAAACTGTATCTTAGCCTGATGTGGAAGATCAGGGAGGGGATTGCAGGCTCTTTAAGTTTGTGTTGTTTTTTGTTTTGCCTCTGGCAGCAGAGGTGGTGTAGTCCAACAGGACAACATCTAATGTAGGTTCAACTTCCACACAAAGTGCTAGAAAAAATGTCATGGGATTAAAGACGACCAAGTCTCATACCAGTGGGATGGAAACAAATGTAGAAAATTGTGAAAGTTTTTGAGGCTGGATCACTAAATATCTTCAAGGCTGAGACGGGCAGATTTTTAAACAAGAGTTGCGGGAAAAACGCAGGAAAATGGAATGGAAGGTTATCAGAATAAATATACGCCAATTGAAAGGAAAAAAAAAACAGACTCAGCGAGAGGATGGGTATACTGTCACTCATTTGTCTAATGGTAAACTTTTTGTCATAGTTTGTATTCACTGGACCATCAACCTTTCTCCCTCCGGAGTGAGACACAGTTTGGAATGCAATCAATAGATTCAAGTAATTCATAAATGCAGTACTAATAGACAGAAAAGACCAGAGGACTGCAACAACGCAGATTGACTGTTGGGGTGACTATTTGCACCAGCGCAGTCACCACTTCTAGAAAGAAGACCTCAGCAAGACAAAGTCTAAGCATGGGCCTGGTGTTAAGAGTGCATAAGGCCCAAATGCTACATCAGTCTCGTGTCTCCCTCTTTCCCTAACCAAAACAAAATGTGGAGCGGTCTATTGACGTGCTGCTAGTCGCAGAGTCGGTAGTAATGTTTTGGTTCGAGAGGTTTCGGTGAGCATCAGCTCACCAAAAAGTACAGGTACGCTCAGGTAAAGTCCTTTTAAAGCTAGTCTGACAGCTGTTGAGATGGCAGTTAAGGCAGTTGCACGTTCCTCCTGCAGGATGTCGGAGCTCAGGGAGATTTCCAATGTCCCTGATGACTACACGTGTGCGCAGTGCAACCAACTACAGCTCCTTGGGAGATCGTATTCTGGAGCTGGAGCTGGCTGCTCTTCGGATCACCCAGAAACCGAGCACTTCATCGATAAGAGCTTTCGTGAGGTGGTCACACCTAAGTCCCTCCCTTAGCCAAGTTTCTGTAAAGACTATCATATTCCAGTCCCATGTAAAGATTCACTACCTGAGTTCATCATCCTTGCCTGTCAGCCCTGTTTGATTTAAATAAGTGGAATTGAATCCAACAGGCTTTCATTGCTTCCTGTCGTGTTCCAGGCAGAGAGTAGCTGGGCGACCACCAGAAATGGCAAAGGGAGTAGGCAGGGAGTGCAGGAATCCCCTGTGGCTATTCCTCTCAAAAACAAGTATACCATTTTGGATACTTATTTTGTGTGTGTTTGGGGGATGGGGGATGGGTGTCAGGAAATGACCGTTCAGGGGACAGCAGCAGTAGCCAGGTTGGTTGCACTACGACTGGCTCTGGGGAGCACCAGGAAAGGATAAAGATAAACAGGGTCTTAGAGATAGGGGATTCGATTGTTAGAGGGACAGATCGGAAATTCAGTGGCCTCAAACGGGAAACCACGATGGTGTGTTGCCTCTCGGGTATCAGGGTCCAGGATGTCTCCGATCGGCTGCAGAGCATTCTCAATGGGGGAGGGTGTTCAGCCAGAGGTCATTGTGCACGTTGGCACAAATGACACAGGTAGATATAGGAATGAGGTCCTACAGAGAGATTACAGAGAGATTGGAGAAAAGTTAAAAACCAGGATCTCAACAGTGGTAATCTCCTGATTATTTCCAGTGTCATGAGCTAGTGAAGGTAAGGATAGGAGGATATGACAGATAAATATGTGACTAAAGAATTGATAGTGAGGAGGGATTCAGACTTTTAGATCATTGTGATCTTTTCTGTGACAGAGTTGACCTGTTCAAGAGGGACAGGTGGCACATGCAGTGGAGGGGGGACCAACAGCTTGGCAGCCAGTTTTGCTCGTGCAAAATGGGAAAGTTTAAACTAGATTGGCGGGGGACGAGGGGGTGGAGTTATCCTCATGATCATGGAGGAAAGTTCAAGGCTGAAAGGACATACAGTAATCAGAAACAGTAAGCAGGAGAGACAGTTCAGGCTAGAATACCATAGTGATCAAGGAATGTCTGCTAATTAAATTGCATTTATTTCAAGACAAAAGAGCTGACTGGTGAGGACAATGAACTCAGGGCGTGGATACGTACGTGGGACAGGGATATTTTAGCCATTACAGAAACCTGGCTAAAGGAGGGACAGGACTGACAACTTAATGTACCAGGATAAAGTGCGTTAGGAAGGACAGGGTGGTGGAAGGAGGGGAGGGGGCGTTACGTTTTTGATTAAGGTGAGTATCACAGCAGTGATCAGAGATGATATATAAATAAAGGATCAACCAGTGAGGCTTTGTGGGCGGAGCTTAGAAATAAGAAGGGGATGGTGACTTTAGTGGGGATCTACTATACGTCCCCAAATAGTCAATGTTAATTGAATGAACAAATATGCGGGAGAGAGGGGAGACTTGCAGGAACAATTGGGTTGTCATAATAGGGGTTTTAATAGGGCAGACTGGGTCTGTCAGAGCTTTCAGGGATTTTATGGAATGGAATCCATTAAGTGTGCCAGGAAAGTTTCCTCAAGTGGTATGTAGAGGGTCCTGTTTGGGAAGGGGCAAAGGTTGACCTACTCTTAAGAAATAGGGCAGGACAGGTGATAGAGGTGACAGTGGGTGAGCATTTTGCGATCACAGACTATAGTTCTATTGATTTTCAAATGGTTATGGAGAGTGATGATGAAACTGCTCCACACGTTCAAGTTCTAAATTGTAGCAAGATGAATTTTGATGGATTTATACAGGAGCTGTAGGGTTGATTGGAGTAGTTTGTTTGCAGGCAAAGGGAACTCTGGCAAATACGAGACAGTTAGAGTTCAAAATCTACAGTATATGTTCCTGTGAGCGTGAAAGGAAAGTTGACAGGAATGGGGAACCCTGAATGACAAGAATTATTGAGGCTTTGACCTGAAACATAATGTGGAAGTGTCGCTCAAGTCCAGGCAGGTGGGATCAATGGAACTCCTGGATGCATGTAAGGGATACAGGACTTTACTGAAGCCGGAAATCAGGGCAGCAATAAAGGGCTATGAGATAGCCTTGGCTGAGAAGTTTAGGGTGAATTCAAAGAGGTACTTTAAGTCTATTAAAGGAAAAGCATTAACTATTGAGAGAATAGGACCACTCAAAGACCGAAGTGAGCACGTATATGTGTAACCATAAGAGATGGGTGATGCCTTCAAAATATATTTCTCCTCTGTGTTTAACGTGGAGAAAGACACGAACACTTGGTAATTGGGGAAAGTTGAGTATGATATCTTAGGGACAGTCTATATTACAGTAGAGGAGGTACAGGGTGTATTGGAATGTTTGAAGTTGGATAAATCTCATTGTCCTTACCAGATATATTCAAGAACACTGCAAGTAGCTAGAGGAGCAATGGTGGTCCTGGCTGATAATTTTGATCATCATTTACCAAAAATGAGATCCCGAAAGACTGGGGGATTGCAAATGTTGTACCCTTATTCAAGAAGGACTGAAAAATAAAGTCAGGGAACTATAGACCAGTAGGTTTAACATCTGTGGAAGGTAAATTACTTGAGAAGATTCAGAGGGATAACATACATTTGGAAAACAGGGTTTGATTACGAATAGTAAGCATGAGTGGAAGTTCACGCCTGATGAATTTGTTTAAAGTTCTTTGATAGTGTGATCAGGAAGTTTGACTAGGGTGGGCCGATAGACGTCGAAACGTGTAGTACTGGCAACAGACAGCAGGTCAGGCAGCATCGGAGGGGCAGGAGAATAGACGTTTCTAGCATAAGCCCATTTCAGGAATGTCCAAAACATCGATTCTCCTGCTTCTCGGATGCTGCATGACCTGCCGTGCTTTTTCAAGTGTCACACCTTTCGACTCTAATCTCCAGCATCTGCAGTGCTCACTTTCTCCAATGGTGGTAGATCTGTACTATATGGATTTACACCAGAACAAGATGAACCTTTTCAGCCCATGGAGCCTGATATACAGTAACAGGAGGAGACTAATCAGTCCCTCAAGTCGATAAAACTAGACCCAGTTTAGATCATGCAGTAACAGTATCAGTCTTTGCAGCTACTTCAAGTCAGTAATACAGGAAATGGAAGAGGCCACAAAGTGAGTGGACAATGGGGTTTACTGGAATAACACCAGGCTACATAGCTCCTCAGGTCTGCCCCTCAATTCAGTAAGGTCATGGCTGATTTGTTCTTGGCCAGAATTTCTCTTTCATGCCCACTTCTTTGTAGCCCTCAACTCCCTAACGTGTCAAAATCCATTAACACCACCCCACGCCCCCAACCTTTCAATGACGTAGCTGTCTGGAATAGAGAGGCCCCAACAGTCACTATCCTCTGAGAGAAGGAAACACTCCCCACACATATGCCTTGGCCCATTGACATGAGCAAAAGATATGAAAACAATGTCAGAGTGATTGGCCCTCACATCGCGGCAGGATTTGACTGAACAAGGTGTCAAGGAATCTGAACAAGATTGAAATGCCCACTGTTTGGGTCATTGAGAACACAATGTGGCTGGTGATGATCAATCCTCTCAGTCCCTGGATATCTCTGTAGGCGATCCTCAGGGAATGTTTCTCGGCACAAACAACTCTAGCTGATTCATCAATGTCTTTCCCTCTACCATACGATCAAAAGTGGGGATGTTCAGTGAAGATCACACAATGTTCTGAACATTGCTCTCCTCCACAGGTGCTAAAGTATCAATAACAGACAGCATTCAAACTTGTGTTGTTAAAGTGTCAGTAACATTCATGTAATAGTGCGATCAGAACCTACACATTTCCATGGTTAAAAAAAGGAAGCTCATGCAGCATCTCAAGCTGGTTTCACAGGAATGTCAGAAATCCATTCAACGCATCAAAACTATTGGTAAGAAGAAGCACAGCTTATTCGTTTTCTCCAGCCGACTACACAGGAAGAGATTTTGAAAAAAAAAACAATCTACACATGTTGGAATCCAAAATAGACATGCAGGAGGCTGAAGATTACAACAAGCCAGGCAGCATCAGTAGGTGGATAAGCAACACCTTGGGTATAACCCTTCTTCATTACTGCGGGCATATAAGGGAGCTAAAGATAAAGAGGCGGGGCGAGAAAAGAGGAGGCACGGTGGTGAGGTGGGGATAGGTGGATACACGTAAAGGGGTACCACTCGGTTGGACTATGAGAGGACTGAATCTGGGTGGTAGCCGGGAAAAGGTTTGATCAGTGGAAAGGAAGGGAGGGGAGAGGCTGGGAAGGGAGTTGGTGGATTAGAAGAAAGTTTACCTGAAATTGGAGAACTCAAATGTTGTGTGACTTGCTGTGTTCTTCCTGCCCCCTGCCTGTCTACTATTACCGAGGAAGATAAGGAGTCTAGACAGTACATCACACTGGTAAGCTTGAAGCAAGGGTTGCCCAATAGTGTCCATGAAACTTTTCACTGAAACCAGGAGGAGGACATTCCGCCCCTCGAAACACTAATGCATGAAGAGAAGAGGGCATTCAGCCCCTCCAGACTGTAACGGAAAGGAGGGTGCCATTGATGCTCCAACATGACAATTCAATGAAGCATAGTCTGCATAGACAGGCTGTTCCATTTTGTTCCTCTTGGCTCCATTGCTAATGGTACACGTCTTACATTAACGATACCATGTTTACTGACAGTGAGGAGGGACAGCGGATGGTTTGTGTCAAGTCTCAAGGAGGCATCTCCAATCGCTGAGAAGACAAGCTAGTGTTCTGTATGGAGGTCAGAAGCTAGTGTTAATGGCGAACACTATCAGAGTGTGGCTACTTACAGATTTGTGAACAACGTGAAGTTCAGTACAGGGTCACACACCAGCTGCACATTGAGGTAGAGAGAGTTCATTCAGAACCTGGAGCTCTCACTTCACGAACATGGGGCCCCACTCAGGTAAGTATAGTATCATAAAGTCCGACAGAGCGGAGACAGGCCGTTCAGCCCAAACTGGTCAATGCTGACTAAAATGTCCATTTTTGCTAACCCCGTTTGCCTACACTTTTCCCCTGTCCTTCAAATCGTTTCCTTTCTATATATTTGCCCAATTGTGAAAGCATGTATCGCAGATGTTTTACATAACGCTGTCAATGTTCCGTTTTGAAAATAATGAGTGTTGATCCATAACCCTCAAGTTTTAATACAATTTGTTTTGTAGTGATACAGATTATTTCTTTCACGGTCTCTTTGAAATACCATCACCACAGGAATTAGTCCAGTGAAACTCCTTTACACTGCCTCTCTGTAGTAAAGTGATCATTCCTAATAAAGGAAAAATAATCTGTACGTAGTGCCCCAATTACTTTCCGAACAACACTCTACGACAGCAGGAAGGTGTCGTCACTCCTATACTTGAATCATTTTGCAAAGAAGAACAGTATACAATTTACTATGTTGATTACTTGATGTCTGGTATGAATTCTGTTAGTGACTCATGATCAAAGACACCGCGCTCATTTTCGCCAAGGGCATTTCCGATCCTCTAATCTTCAAATAAAGAGAAAATTAAGAAGGAAAATATGTTTTGCAAAACCATTCCTTAGCCTCGTGAACAGCTGTGTTTCAATCATAGCCACACCAACTTCAACATTAATATTGCTAATGGTGATGGTTGGAGATGCTGGGAAGGTGACGTCCTTGAGGTATTATTAATCCAGGGACCCATGTGCTGATCCCCACCCCAGAATCGAATCCCACGACGGCAAGTGGTAAAACTTGAATCCAATAAAATCAAATGAAGCTATGAAACCATTGTCAATTGCCATAAAATCCTACCTAGCACTCTAATATCCTTCAGGGAATAAAATTTACCACCTTCAGCTGTTCGGGTTTACATGTGACTCCAGCAATGCATTTGACTCTCGATTGCCCTTTGAAATGGAAACGCCAGCCACTCATCTATAACACTCACTACAAAGTCTCAAAGAAATGAAACCACATGAACCTAAGCACTGACTATTTACAGCCACGGACTGCAGTGGGTCAGAAAGGCAGCTCATCAACACCTTCTCATTGATAATGAGGAAAGGGAATTAAATACTGGCCCAGCATCCCACTAATGAATAAGGGGAGATAACGAATGCACTCAGGGAAGAGAGACAAAGGGACATAACTCACTTTAAACAGTGACTTTGGTGTATACCAGACATGGCATGATTTTCAGAATGGAAAAAAAATAAATAAGATTAATCTCATTTTTATTTTCTTTCCAGCTGATCATTAACAATTCCTTTGTTTGCTTCTTGTTCTCTCTCCCTGTCTTTATCTACTCAAGTCATTCCTTCTCCCCTTTACCACAGATGTTTTTTTAACTCTCTCTTTCTCTAACTATTCAACTCCCTCCTTCTCCCCTTCATAACAGACATCCCTGTCACCAACATCAATCACAATATTTTTAAGCTGTGTTCAGTTATGGTGGATGGACAGTGGACTCGAAATGTCAATTCTATTTTTCCCTCGACCCAAGGGTTCCAAGTCTGCTCAGTTTCTGCAGCAGTTTCTCGATTTATTTTTGTTTCTGATATCTTGCAGCATTCTTTGTTTTGTTTAAATTTCAATATTGTTATGAGATGGCATGTCTGCATCGCTGGTAACGTCAGCATTTGTTGACCTCTCTAAATGGCCGTTACTGTGAGGTCATTACTTCAGGCAGTAAACAGCCAAGCTCATTGCTGTGGGGCTGACATCAGTCTTCAGCCAGACCAGGTTTCTTTACCAAAGATTTCCTAACCAAAGAGCCTCAATGAAACAGATAAACTTATTGAAAAAAAGCTGGTGCTGTTATTGTTGATATTAGTGACATTAGATCTTATTTCCAATTCCTGTCATTTGAATTTAAGTTCTGACATAATCTGAGGTAGGATTTGAAACAGTGTCTTTAGTGTAGTAATCTGGGCCTCTGAATTACATGTCCAGCGGCATTCCTTCTCTGACACACTGTCCCTCTCATGGATTTACTTTAGAGACAAGAACAAGGTTCTGATAGCCATATTTGTAACAGACAGAGTGCTTAGAAGAGAACTCGATGCATAAAGTCTGAATTGTACCAAGGCATAGATAATTATTTATTTGGGACCCGCACTGACGTCAAGTTGGGGACTGGAAATATTACGGACCTGGTAGTGCGTATGTTTAATGATTGGGATAATACCGAGAAATAAATCAATTCAAGGCAAAAGGTAATTTGTGATGGTGTACAGTCTAGTTCTCAGATGTTTGTGCGGACTGGGGTGTTGGGTGGCTCAGACGTTTATAGTAATGAGTGCAATTTGTATTTGAAACTGAAAAGAATAGTTTCCGTCTTTGCAAATAAAGCTAACAGAAATAGTAATGAATTTCAGCATGGTTTATGGGATTAATAAATAGATAGAGATGGAAAGACTTACCAGGAACACCAATAATTGCGAGCATGGTATAGTAACCCGCCTGGATAATCATCAGTACGGCTTCGATCCGATTTTGTAATGTTGACCAATACCACGAAAGATAGAAAAGACCCAAGGATAAACTCCTGTCCATTGTTGCAGTATTCCAGTCTAATATTCTCAGATTCTGATCCATTACTGGAAAATTCTAAACTATTCTCAGATGTTTATCTATCCACTTCCCCTCTCTGCAACTGCGGATCCCTGTTAGTGTTAGAGGTGATGCATCTGCTGCTACTATGGGATAAAGTGCTGTAATAGGCCCCTTAAAAATAGAAGAGGGAAACCATCCAGTGACACATTTGGAATCCATGGAGTCTGTCATCAATCACAGTCACTGAACAAACAGATCAGTTAACTCCTGTCAGTGTGGTATCTTCAGATCACAATAATAACTGGACTCGGTTGAATGCTGGCATCGCTGGCTATTGGTCACATCTCCCATTACCAATCGCTCGAGTGAAGTTAGTTGTGAGGGAGAATGATGGATGTTTTCTTATCTCAGGCTAACTGTTTCTGCTACGTTGTCCATTTGCAATGCTGTAACCGCCTGAACCTCCTACCACTACCCCCAAACACATAATCTATATAGTGTTAGCGTGCTCCCCTTCACTCGAACAAGCAGCAACCAGTAGATTTTCAGGGGGCATATTTGCTCTGACCATGCACAGGAAGTGTCGATTTGCCTAGGCATTCCTCTAATTGTTCGAATAAGGCAATTTTGTATCTTCAACACACAATGCACTTCAGCATTTTTTTGTATAAATTCACAAACACCTTAATTCACTTTTATGGCTTCAATACAGTGAGACTTACATTTATTGAATTCAGTCCAAAGCGAAAGGTGGCATGTTGTCACAAAGCCGGTCCCTTTACAATGTTATGTTGTTCGTGATTTTTCTTAGAGAGGTTCTAAATGACCAATATGTCTGAATTCTTAAAGGTTTATTGGTGTCCTTTTGTTTATACATAACAATAATGCTGCAGGCAGACAACTTTCAAGTCTTTAAAAAGAAACGTGTATTATCAGGAGGACGTGGCCACCTCTCTAGTTGGTCAGATAGGTTCAGTCTGGGGTAGGTTGAGTCAGTGTCAATGTTGAAATTGGATTTTCTCCCCTCCTTCTGCACTTCTTAACTCATAACCTGTTTAGCAGAAGCCTTTTAATCAGAATGTTTCAGGAATCTAAGGAGGGAACCTGGTCAAACCTATTTTGAATTTGAAAGGATCAAGCAAGTAATTTTGATAGATGGATAAGAGCTTAAAAATCAAGAAAATCTACGATGCTCGGTGAGAGACAATTAACTTGGAGGGGTTCAAAAATGCTTGCATGATATAGTGCAAACTCATTTGGAAGAGCAGAAAGGTAAAACAGCTGAAGTGGTTGATGATTATGAATTGATCCATACAACACGGTGTGGCTTCCAGAATCAATGTCACTCCATGAGGGATAGAAATTAGGCCAAAGAGAAATCCTCACGTGGAAAGGGAAAGGTAGATCACAGTGAAGATATTAAGAACAATTTACCACAGGAAAAAAGGAAACCCATGAAGAGGATAAAGAAGTTAGAAAAGCTCCGGTGTTTTCTTTGCAATAACTTAGGTCCGGGGGGATAAAAGTGCAGATGTAGGAAAACAGAATAAGCCTGGGAGTTTTGTTGGAGCGGTAACAGAAAGCACAGTGGAAGCTATAAAGCTGCAACAGAATGTGCAAGCTTATTGGAGGTTGAAGTCTTTCTGTCTCTGTAAGCAGCTCAGAAAAAGCCGTTTAGACTCGACAAGGCTCCGTTACCAACAAGCCATCGCCTCTCTATTTCCTTTGCCTTATTCAGTGTCTGCAACTCTCCCTGTATCTTTCAGAAACCTGCTTTCGGCACTGCAGATCTGCCTACCTCCCCAGATAACCTGTTCCATCTCCGACAGCTCGCTCAATCACTGTAACCCCCTCTTCCCCGTCTAATCCTCCTCTTTTTCACTATCTTCCAGGCACAGCGGTGATCCTGTGAGGGGGCAGTGCAGAATGGGATATTATAAATCTCAGCTCAGGCTTGAGGAATACAATTACTTGGGAGTCACAAAGGCAGAGAACCTGAGAGAGAGCAGCACAGAGTGAGAGAATATAAATCAGCAGCGAGGATCGAGGCCGACTGGGACTTGGAGTTGGAGAAACAGCAGAGGAGGAGGCTCGAAACTAGCACTGAGTCACAGAAGGAGTGATCATGTGAGGGACCAACTTGGAGCAGGAGCATGAGGCCAAATCACACCTGGGAGTTTAAGGCACTAAAGTGGGAGGATATAAATCAGCGTTGAGGATCGAGGCCTAATTGTGCCTGGGAGTCACAGAGTCGGTGACCCTGTGAGGGAGCAGAGTGGAGTGGGAGCTGGAGGATTACACATACCTGGGAGTCACAGAGATGGTGACCCTGTGAGGGAGCAGAGTGGAGTGGGAGCTGGAGGATTACACATACCTGGGAGTCACAGAGATGGTGACCCTGTGAGGGAGCAGAGTGGAGTGGGAGCTGGAGGATTACACGTACCTGGGAGTCACAGAGTCGGTGACCCTGTGAGGGAGCAGAGTGGAGTGGGAGCTGGAGGATTACACATACCTGGGAGTCACAGAGACGGTGACCCTTTGAGGGAGCAGAGTGGAGTGGGAGCTGGAGGATTACACATACCTGGGAGTCACAGTGTCGGTGACCCTGTGAGGGAGCAGAGTGGAGTGGGAGCTGGAGGATTACACATCCCTGGGAGTCACAGAGACGGTGACCCTGTGAGGGAGCAGAGTGGAGTTGGAGGATTATATGTACCTGGGAGTCACAGAGACACGCCTTTCTGCGGCTGTGACCCCCTGAATTGATTTTGAAAGTCACACAATCGTCTTCACAGAAGAAAATGTAAGTTCATTCGCTGTTAATAAACCGTTACTTGCTGTAAATTGCTGCAAATTGACATTTTCTTTCTTGGAAGTTGGGCTGAAGGCTGATATGTCAGTAATAAGTGAAAGTCTGAATCAGTATAACAAAGAATCTCAGTCACCTACAGGTCGATAAGCGAAGGAATGTTGAACGTGTGCCTCTGATATTAACTTTATACAACGTAATTCATTGAGTAAGACTAAACACGTTTCAGCTTATGTTGTGGTAGTGCAGGTTGGTTCAATGGAAAACGTTTTCTTTTACATTGGGAAGTCATAGCCACTGCTGATGTTCGAGACGAACACCAAGTCATGCAGCTAATGCCTGGAGATTATGTGAGACATCTATGATGAGAGTTAGGTGGACAACAAATTCATGGAGGGGATCACACTGCTGTCATAACGGCCTGTAAAAAGGAAGGGAATGGGTGATTAGTCAAGAGCTACAGCCAGGGAATACAGGATTACCCTGGAGGGGAGGGGAGGTGAGACTCCCTCCCAATTCAGTTTCCCAGTTTGGAAGCTGATGAAGGTACTGTCTGCTCAGGGGAGGGCAGCCAGAGCCATGTTTGTGGTACCACAAGCAGCCTGACTGTACAGGAAGGGAGGGAGAAGAAAGAAGGAGCAATAGTCACAGGGGAGTCAGGAAATTGAAGAAGGTGTCAGTGTTTCTGTGACTGTCAATGTAATTCCAGGATAGTGGGGTCAAGAATCTCACTGTGTCCATCGAGTCTGCTCCACCATTCAATGTTGACTGATCGGTTTTTCAAGCCCATTTTCCTTCTTCCCCCCTTTAATTCCGGGCAATCAAGAATTTTTCTATCTTTGTTTTAAATCTACTCAATGACCTTTCATCCACAGCACTTAAAAAATGTAAACTGTGAGGAAAACGTTGTCGAACTCTAAACATACATCGCCAACTTCTTAGAAACAGTAGAGAGGTGATTGATGAAGTTTGGCACATTGGAACATGAGAAAATGCTACTTTCTATCAAGAAAATTAAAAGACCATATAAAATAGGCAGGAAAACAGAAGCACATGATGTGCAAAGATCATTGAAGTTTGTAGGACATTAAACATTGGCAAAGCATACAGTATTCCTGTCTTTATAAATACTGACAGTTCAAGAGTAAAGGGGTGATGTTGAACTTGCATCAAACACATTCGACTTCAACTGTGTCCCATGATCGGAAGGATATAAACCCATTGGAAAGGAGAAAGAACTGATCTAAAAGAATATTTCCAGGAATGAGTAAGATCAGTTATGAAGTCAGACTGTTGGAACTGTTCTCAATGAAGTGAAGGTGGCTAAGAGGAGATCGGATGAAGTTTTTCAAACTCATAGGCAGACTGAATAGATTAGATTGGATAAAATGGTACCCACTCACAAAACGAGAGGACACAGATTTCAGGTTATGTACAATAGGGGAACTATGATAGAAGTAAGAACCTTTAAACTTGGCGAGTATCTAGGATACACTTGGAAGTGTTGTAAATGGATGTTCAATGGAATTTTTCAAGAGGGGATTGGATGATTATTGCGACTAAATGAAATGTGTAATTGTTGTGGTTCTGTTTGCCGAGCTGGGAATTTGTGTGGCAGACATTTCGTCCACTGTCGAGGTGACATCCTCAGTACTTGGGAGCCTCCTGTGAAGCGGTTCTGTGATCTTTCCTCCGGCATTTGTAGTGGTTTATCTCTGCCGCTTCCGGTTGTAAGTTCCAGCTGTCCGCTGCAGTGGCCGGTCTCTTAGGTCCAGGTCGATGTGTTTGTTGATAGAATCTGTGGATGAGTGCCATGACTCTAGGAATTCCCTGGCTGTTCTTTGTTTGGCTTGTCCTATGATAGTATTGTTGTACCAGTCGAACTCATGTTGCTTGTCATCCGCGTGTGTGGCAGAACACTGAACGGAGAATTCACCACAAAGGTGTACAGGAAAGCCACACACACAGACCAAGTCCTGAACTACGAAAGCAACCACCCCAACACACACAAAAGAAGTTGCATCAAGACACGGTTGAAAAGGGCCACAACACACTGCAGCACACCAGAACTGCAAAAGGAGGAAGATGAACACCTCTATAATGTATTCGCCAAAAACGGATACCTGTGCAATTTCATCAACAGATGCCTAAGGGAAAGACAACAGAATGAGGACATGCCACAACCCAAAGGACTAGCCACGTTACCATACATCAAGAACATTTCTGAACTGACAGCCAGACTACTACGACCACTAGGACTCATAACAGCACACAAACCAACAGCCACTCTCAGACAACAACTCACCAGAACGAAGGACCCGATACCCAGCATGAGCAAAACCAACGTAGTGTACAAAATCCCATGCAAGGACTGTACAAAACACTACATAGGACAAACAGGAAGACAGCTAACGATCCGCATCCATGAACACCAACTCGCCACGAAACGACACGACCAGCTATCCTTAGTAGCCACACAAGCAGATGACAATCAACATGATTTCGACTGGGACAACACCACTATTATAGGACAAGCCAAACAGAGAACAGCCAGGAAATTCCTAGAGGCATGGCACTCATCCACAGATTCTATCAACAAACACATCGACCTGGACCCAATATACTGACCACTGCAGCGGACAGCTGGAACTGACAACTGGAAGCGGCAGAGACAAACCACTATTAATGCCAGAGGAAACATCACAGAAGCGCTTCACAGGAGGCTCCCAAGCACTGAGGATGTCACCTAGACGGGGATGAAACGTCTGCAACACAAATTTCCAGCTCGGCGAACAGAACCACAGCAGCGAGCACCCAAGCTACAAATCTTCTCACAGACCTTTATAAATGTGTAATGGTACGGGAGAAAGCAAAAGGTCTCTACTCTGGAATCAACTCAGATGAAGAGCTGGTGCAAACATCATGGTTCAAATGACACCCTTCTTGCCTTAAGATTTCTGTGGGGATTGGTGCGATGTCTCAAGACTTCTCCAACTCTAATAATACTGTGTCTCCATAACCTCATTGATCCTGTGCGATCCGTTTTTACCTCTGAAACATCCATCAGTCAAAGTACCCCTACTTATCTCTGTTACTCATACAGGCCATTTTATAAACCTCCTTTCTCTCCAATCTCCTCTAAATACTGCCTCTCTATGTAATAATTCTCAAGGACTTACAGCTTTGTCTGTAATTACTCTGATACATAGAAAGCTCCCGATTTTTACAATCTCCTCCAGCAGACACAATCATCAGTCTATCAATGTCACTAACTCCTTCCCGCCCTGATCGATCTCATGATCTCCATAACCCCCTCCAGCCATTACACTCAAAGGTTTTCAGCTTTTATACAAGAAGGAGAAAAATGCCACGACAGTGAAGTAGCATTATATATAAAGGCTGGAATCAGTACTTTTGTGATGCTAATCAATTTACACACTACTCATCTCTGTCCTCTCCCCAATCCCTTTGTATTGATTCTCTAGATATTGTCTAAATATCAGAAATTTCTACAACACAGATTACTCTCGAAATTGTCTGCACTGACTAAAAAGAAGGTGGAACCCAGCTTCATCCTTTCCAAAATAAAAAAAAACATTGTTGTGATTCCACAGAGACTGTAGGACTTCACGTTCAGACCAAGGCACATTTTAAAAATTTTCAAGAGTTTCTCCCTCGACTCCGCTTCCATGCATGACTCCCAGATCCCTTCCTTACTCCGGATGAAATAACAACTTTCCTCACCACTTTTCTAATATTTTAACCAATTAAATTAAATATTTTCTGCTGGTAACTGAGGTCTCCAATAAGAAGAAGACAGTATCTCCCTCTCTATCCAGGCCCTTGACAACACGTGCAGGCTAATCGAATCTCCTCTCAGTATCCTACACTTCAACCTTTCCTCATAACTGCATTATCAGTTTCCCAGAATAACAAATCTCTTCTGTACCACCTCCAAGAGTGAAACATGCTCGAAACATCATTTCTCTGGCACTCTGATGCTACCTGACCTGCTGTGCTTTTCTCACACCACACTCTTTGACTCTAATTTCCAGCATCTGCAATCTTCATATTCTTCCTGTACACTCTCCATTCTAATTCCATCCTTCCATGTGATATAGTGACCAGAACCACATGCAGCACACAGGCTGTGATTGATCTGGTTATTTATACAGTTCTTGTATAAGCTTCCTGCTCTTACATTCTGCACTTGAACTGAGAGAGGAAATGATGCCATTTGCTGCCTTATCTAGATAATTGACGATGCCGGCTATCTTCAGGGTAAAAGCAAATTACTGCGGATGCTGGAATCTGAAGCCAAAAGAGAAAATGTTGGAAAATCTCACAGGTATGGCAGCATCTATAAGGAGAGACAATAGCTGACATTTCGAGTCTAACTGACCCTTTGTCAAAGCTTAAAAAAAGGAGAAATAGGGAGGTATTTATACTAGGATCTGTCCACACTAACAGTACGTTCATTTATTGTGTATTCTTTCCATTGATTGCTGTCCCTAAATGACTTGACTTCGACTTCTCCAGGTTGCTGGTGCATTCAACTGGAGCTCATAGCTTCCATTTTTAAGCAGACTGCTATTTGTTCGCTCATTAAATCAAGTAATTCACATCAACTGTACGAGTCTCTGCATGAAAACCAAATAGCCAGATTAATTACATACAGCTTTCCCTGCAGCAATTCAGGCTGACAGTCCTGGATTCCTTTGGGACTTTCGAAGGGTCCATTCTTCCTGCCTCGCAGAATTCCCATATGTAAGTACTCAGTCAGCCCCTTGCTTCATACTAAACTAAGCTACAATATCAGCAGGTCTCTGACACTTTGCCTCTATTCAGAGAGGAACCGAAAAAGATGAACAATGAGCAAACATGGCCGGGGATTTTTCTACCTAGCTTCTTTTAATGATGTGAATCTCCTTTGTAGGCCCTCACTCTCTTTAAGTATATAACTTACAATAGTTTGCACGACAAAATCTGCACAAGACAAGGGCCTGAAACTTTTGACTTGGCCAATCTCATTTCTGTCATTTTCATGGAAGGTTTGTCTCCACAAGTCTCAGTGAATGTTGTCATGATAACATCCTCAATCTGGCTCATTAACTACCTGCCCTGCCTCAATGTCCCTTCTTTCATCTGATACGAGCCCAATTATTATTTTCTGCTTTGTCATATGTACCCACTGCCCACATATTCCAGATTGCACCGGATACCCTGCTACAGATGCCAATTTTAAATAAGTCATTGCGCTCTTGGATTGGCAATCTGAAATTGCTCTGGACATGACGGCGGCATTTGGAAAAGGTGTAAACTGAGGGCCCCACTATGTGGCTGAGCCACTGAGGTTCTGGTGGATGGCATGGTGCAGGACAGGGACATTATCTTCCTTCAGGATAAATAGACAAAGTTTTTTCCCTGGGGTGGGTACGTCCAGAACTAGAGGGCATAGGTTTAGGGTGAGAGGGGAAAGATATAAAAAAGACCTAAGGGGCAACTTTTTCACGCAGAGGAGGATGTGTGTACGGAATGAGCTTCAAGAAGAAGTGGTGGATGCTGGTGCAATTGCAACATTTAAGAGGCATTTCGATGGGTATATGAATAGGAAGGGTTTGGAGGGATATGAGCCGGGTGCTGGCAGGTGGGACTGGATTGAATCGGGATATCTGGTCGGCTTGGACGGGTTGGAACGAAGGGTCTGTTTCCATGCTGAACATCTCTATGACTCTTTGACTGGCAGGGGAAGCCATGACACCAGACCTGCTAGCTTGTCTGTGATTGACCCGTGGGCCAGTGAGATGCCAGCCTTCTGGGTGAATGCCCAACTGTGTAGGAAGGACGTCAGTGACCAGGGTAAGTGCCAACATCTGCACTTTGTGACCTTGCCCTCTCTCTCTCTCTCGTTGTTACTGCACCCACCTCCAACCAAGACTCATGTTCTCTGACTCTCACTGAATGCAGCACCTTCTCTCTGTTTCTCTCTAACCTCTTCTCTGTCCCGCTCGCCAGGTCTGCCTGGTGTCTCTGCTGCCCACACACTCACTCATGACAACTCGCCACCTTTCCCTCAGCTGTCCCAGCACTAACAGCTGTACCAACCACTTCCACCTCCCGTATACCTCTTGATAATTCTCTCATTCCAGGAGGAACTATCCCACAATAGAGCAGACAGAGAGGTATGAGACAGCCCAACATTCAACTCCTCACCCCCTCACAGAGGAAGGATCCTGACCCTAAAAACCACGAGAGGCAGACTAACCGTGTTCAAGCTCCCGGACTGGGATCTGAGACTCTCCTAGACTCAGTGTGCTGGGCACCGTGACTGACTGTGGACAATGATATTAAGCGTTCTGGGTTTGTGTCTGCGCTAAACACCAAGGCAATACATCAGGCGAGTGAGCTTGGTAGCTCTAGTTGAGGGGAAACACTATTGAGGGCAGGTTAAGACAAGGCAATAATTCTGTGAGCTTTCAAGTTCGCTCAAAGCGAGTGTGTTTAGAAACAGAATGAGCAGTCCAGATGGCCAATCTATGATCTGGGTGAATATTCCGGAGCACAGTGTCCTTGCAGCAGCATTGACTGTGTACAAACACGGAGTGATCAGCCCAGAGGGACAGGCCATGAGCTGGGTGTGTGTCCCTAAGCACAGTGTCTTTGCAGCAGCATTGCAATGAGAGTTGTGAGTGCACCCTGAGCTGCAGCATTGAAGTAAAGAAGCATACAGTCAGTGGGTCGGAGATGTGCTGGGATGGCATACTGAGGCTGGCATGTGTCAGATTTCAGCATTGGTGGGTGTGGAGTACATGCAGCTTCTGTTCATGCAGTGTTCCCGAGAAGCTGGTGTCCAGGATCGAAGTCTGCAGGAGCGAGCAGCGAGATGGAGTCACCAGGTACCAGGTCTGACTTTCATGTCAAATTCTGCATATTGAGTTTCCCAACAGTGGGGGAGGATATGAAGCTGCAATTTGGGGGGAGGGGGCGTGTGGGGGTGGTCGGTAGGATCCACAATAATGTGGCTGTTGATCATCAGTAATCATTCAGTGAGCATCCCGCCACTCCCGCGCTCAAATCTTGACTTAAAGAACAGTCCAGCACAGGAACAGGCCCTACAACCCAGCAAGCCCGTACTGACACATGACGTCTTTCCAAAGTTAAAACAAAGTATTTGCTCCAATATCTTTGATGTCATTCTATTCCTTACTTACTCATACTTGTGCCATGATCCCTCTGAAACCTTGCTATATTGGCTTCTTCCCCTCTATCAGTGCATTTAAGGCACTTTCACATTCTGTCTGGAACAGCAAAAAAAAATCTTATCTATCACATCCCCTGAACTTTCTCCCTTTTACCTAAAACCTACCGTCCAGAGTAATTGATATTTCTTCTCTGAGAGAAAAAAAAAGCCTCTAACTGTCCTTCTATCTATGCCTCTGACAATTTTGTAAATATCTATCCGGTAGCCCCATAGCCAATGATACCCAGGTGCAAACAAGCCACGTATGTTCAATTTCTCCTTCTGGCTAATACCCTCCAAACCAGACAACATGCTGGTAAAACCTTTCCATCCACTCTCCAAAACTTTAACATTGTGTGGCAACCAAGAGTATACACAATATTCTAAATGTACCTCGAAATAACTTTCCCTCCAGCTACAAAATGACCTGCTAATTTTCATACTGCACACTCCGATGCATGTTTGAATCTTGCCATCAGTCTTCTTGATCACCCTCTTCACCCATGTTACCACTTTCAGGGAACTGTGGAGCTGTACACCAAGATCCCTTCGGATGTTGATGCAATCAGTAGTTTTTCCATCCACTTTATACTTCTATCCTTTATTATACCTTCCAAAATGCATCATGTCACAATTGTACAAATAAAGTTACATCTGTGTTTTCTCTGTCGAAGTCTGCGGCTGACCTATATCTTGTTCTTTCTCTGGCAATCATTCTCACAATCTGCAACTCCGCCAATCTATTTACAGATCTACAGTCACAAAAACACTGTTCCACCATTACTCTGTCTTATATGATCAGACAGTTCTCCATACTAAGTGACTGCTGATCCCACATCACTGTACAGTGGGAGGTATGTCGTGCCATAATCGTTACTGTACTGTGGGAGGTATGTCGGGCTGTGATGGTTTCTGAACAGAGGGAGGTATGTGGGGTGTGATGGTTACTGTACAGTGGGAGGTATGTCGGGGTGTGATGGTTACTGTACAGTGGGAGGTATGTCGGGGTGTGATGGTTACTGTACAGTGGGAGGTATGTCGGGCCGTGATGGTTACTGTACAGTGGGAGGTATGTCGGGGTGTGATGGTTACTGTACAGTGGGAGGTATGTCGGGGTGTGATGGTTACTGTACTGTGGGAGGTATGTCGGGGTGTGATGGTTACTGTACAGTGGGAGGTATGTCGGGCCGTGATGGTTACTGTACAGTGGGAGGTATGTCGGGGCGTGGTAGTAACTGTGCAGTGGTAGGTGGGTCGGGCCGTGATGGTTACTGTACAGTGGGAGGCGTGTTCGAATGTGATGGCTAATGTACAGTGCGAGGTATTTGTGGCCGTGATGGTTACTGTCCCGTGGGAGGTATGTCAGGGTGTGATGGTTACTGTACAGTGGGAGGTATGTCTGGCCGTGATGGTTACTGTACAGTGGGAGGTATGTCGTGCCGTGTTCGTTACTGGGCAATGGGAGGTATGTCGTCCGTGATGGTTACTGTACAGGGGGAGGTATGTCGGACCGTGATAGTTAGTGTACAGTAGGAGATATGTCGGGCCGAGGGGTTACTGTACAGTAGGAGGTATGTCTGGCCGTGATGATTACTGTACAGTGGGAGATATGTCGGGCCGTGGGGGTTACTGTACAGTAGGAGGTATGTTGGGCCGTGATGGTTACTGTACAGAGGGAGGTATATCGGGCCGTGATGGTTATTGTACAGTGGGAGATATGTCGGGCCATGGGGGTTACTGTACAGTAGGAGGTATGTTGGGCCGTGATGGTTACTGTACAGTGGGAGGCATGTCTGGCCGTGATGGTTACTGTACAGTGGGAGGCATGTCTGGCCGTGATGGTTACTGTACAATGGGAGGTATGTCGGGCCGTGATGGTAACTGTACAGCGGAAGGTATGTCGGGCAATGAGTGTTACAGTACTGTGGGAGGTATGTCAGAACGTGATGGTTAGTGTACAATCGGACGTATGTCTGACTGTGTTGGTTACTGTGCAATGGGAGGTTTATCGGATCGTGATGGTTACAGTAGAATGGGAGGTATGTCGGACCGTGATGACAGTGCAGTGGGAGGTATGTCAGGCCGTGACTGTTACTCTACAGTGGAGTGCATGTCGGGCCATGACGGCTAATGTAAAGTGGGAGAGATGTCGGGCCGTGGGGGATACTGTACTTTGGGAGGTATGTCGGGCCGTGATGGTTACTGTACAGTGGGAGGTATGTCGGGGTGTGATGGTTACTGTTCAGTGGGAGTTAGGTTGGTCCATGACGGTTACTGTACAGTGGAGGATATGTAGGGCCGTGATGGTTACTGTACAATGGGAGGTATGTCGGGGTGTGATGGTTACTGTACAATGGGAGGTATGTCGGGGTGTGATGGTTACTGTACAATGAGAGGTATATCAGGCCGTGATGGTTACTGTACAATGGGAGGTATGTCGGGCCGTGATGGTTACTGTACAATGAGAGGTATATCAGGCCGTGATGGTTACTGTACAGTGGAGGATATGTAGGGCCGTGATGGTTACTGTACAATGGGAGGTACGTCGTTTTGTGATGGTTACTGTACAATGAGAGGTATATCAGGCCGTGATGGTTACTGTACAGTGGGAGGTATGTCGGGCCGTGATGGTTACTGTACAGTGGGAGGTATGTCGGGCTGTGATGGTTACTGTACAGTGGGAGGTATGTCTTGCCGTGTTGGTTACTGTACAGTGGGAGATATGTCAGGTCGTGATGGTTACTGTACAGTGGGAGGTATGTCGGGTTGTGATGGTTACTGTACAGTGGGAGGTATGTCGGGCCGTGATGGTTACTGTACAGAGGGAGGTATATCGGGCCGTGATGGTTACTGTACAGTGGGAGATATGTCGGGCCGTGGGGGTTACTCTACAGTAGGAGGTATGTTGGGCCGTGATGGTTACTGTACAGTGGGAGGCATGTCTGGCCGTGATGGTTACTGTACAGTGGGAGGTATGTCGGGCCGTGATGGTTACTGTACAATGGGAGGTATGTCGGGCCGTGATGGTAACTGTACAGCGGAAGGTATGTCGGGCAATGAGTGTTACAGTACTGTGGGAGGTATGTCAGAACGTGATGGTTAGTGTACAATCGGACGTATGTCTGACTGTGTTGGTTACTGTGCAATGGGAGGTTTATCGGATCGTGATGGTTACAGTAGAATGGGAGGTATGTCGGACCGTGATGACAGTGCAGTGGGAGGTATGTCAGGCCGTGACTGTTACTCTACAGTGGAGTGCATGTCGGGACATGACGGCTAATGTACAGTGGGAGAGATGTCGGGCCGTGGGGGATACTGTACTTTGGGAGGTATGTCGGGCCGTGATGGTTACTGTACAGTGGGAGGTATGTCGGGGTGTGATGGTTACTGTTCAGTGGGAGTTAGGTTGGTCCATGACGGTTACTGTACAGTGGAGGATATGTAGGGCCGTGATGGTTACTGTACAATGGGAGGTACGTCGTTTTGTGATGGTTACTGTACAGTGGGAGGTATGTCGGGGTGTGATGGTTACTGTACAGTGGGGGGTATGTCGGGGTGTGATGGTTACTGTACAATGAGAGGTATATCAGGCCGTGATGGTTACTGTACAGTGGGAGGTATGTCGGGGTGTGATGGTTACTGTACAGTGGGGGGTATGTCGGGGTGTGATGGTTACTGTACAGTGGGAGGTATGTCGGGCCGTGATGGTTACTGTACAGTGGGAGGTATGTCGGGCTGTGATGGTTACTGTACAGTGGGAGGTATGTCTTGCCGTGTTGGTTACTGTACAGTGGGAGGTAGGTCGGGCCGTGATGGTTACTGTACAGTGGGAGGTATGTCGGGCTGTGAGGGTTACTGTGCAGTGGGAGGTATTTGGGACCGTGATGGTTACTGTACAGTGGGAGGTATGTCAGGCGGTGATGGTTCCTGTACAGTGGGAGTTATGTCGGACCATGACGGTTAGTGAACAGTGGGAGGTATGTCAGGCCGTGACGGTTACTGCACAGTGGGGGGTATGTTTAGCTGTATAGTTTACTGTGCAATGGGTCATACGTTGTGACGTGATGGTTAATATACCGTGGGAGTGTGTCGGGCCGTGACGGTGACTTACAGTGGGAGGTAAGTTTGGCCGTGATGATTACTGTACAGTGGGATGTATTTTGGCGTTTGATGGTTACTGTACAGTGGGAGGTATGACAGGCCATGATGGTTACTGTACAGTGGGAGGTATGTCAGGGTGTGATGGTTACTGTACCGTGGGAGGTATGTCGGGCCGTGATGGGTACTGTACAGTGGGAGGTATGTCGGGCTGTGGTGATTACTGTACAGTGGGAGGTATGTCGGGCCGTGATCATGACTGTACAGCGATAGGTTTGTCGGGCCGAGGTGGTTACTGCAGATTGCGAGTCGTGTTCGACAGTGATGGCTACTGTACAGTGGGAGGTATTTGGGACCGTGATGGTTACTGTACTTTGGGAGGTATGTCGAGCCATGACGGTTACTGTACAGTGGGAGGTATGTCGGGCCGTGACTGTTACTCAACAGTGGGAGGTATGTCGGGCCGTGATGGTTACTATACAGTGGGAGGCATGTCTGGCCGTGTTGGGTACTGTGCAATGGGAGGTATATTGGGCCGTGATGTTTACTCTACAATGGGAGGTATGTCGGGCCATGACGGTTACTGTACAGTGGGAGGTATGTCGGGGTGTGATAGTGACTGTGCAGTGAGAGGTATGTCAGGCCGTGACGGTTACTGCACAGTGGGATGTATGTCGGGCCGTGATGTTTACTGTACAGTGGGCGGTATGTCGGGGTGTGATGGTTACTGTACAGTGGGAGGTATGTCAGGCCGTGATGGTTACTGTACAGTGGGATGTATGTCGGGCCGTGATGTTTACTGTACAGTGGGCGGTATGTCAGGTTGTGATGGTGACTACAGTGGGAGGTATGTCCAGCTGTGAAAGTTACTGTAAATTGGGAGGAATGTCGGGCCGTGATGTTTACTGTACAGTTTGAGGTATGTTGGGTAGTCATGGTTACTGTACAGTGGTAGGTATGTTTGGCCGTGATGGTTACTGTACAGTGGGATGTATTTTGGGTTCTGATGAATACTGTACAGTGGGCAGTATGTCAGGCCGTGATGGTTACTGTACAGTGGGATGAATGTCGGGCCGTGACCATTACTGTACAGGAATAGGTGTGTCGGGCCGAGATGGTTACTGTAGATTGTGACGCGCGTTCGACGGTGATGGTTACTGTACAGTGGGAGGTATTTGGGGCTGTGATGGTTACTGTACAGTGGGTGGTATGTCGTGCCATGATGGTTAATGTACAGTGGGAGGTATGTCGTGGTGTGACGGTTACTGTACAATGGGATGTATGTCGGCCTGTGATGGTGTCTGTACAGTGGGAGGTCTGTGGGGCTGTGATGGTTACTGTACTGTGGTGGGTATGTCAGGTTCTGATGGTGACTGCACAGTGGGAGGTATGTTGGGCCGTGAT
This sequence comes from Chiloscyllium punctatum, assembly GCF_047496795.1. Classification (NCBI taxonomy): domain Eukaryota; kingdom Metazoa; phylum Chordata; class Chondrichthyes; order Orectolobiformes; family Hemiscylliidae; genus Chiloscyllium; species Chiloscyllium punctatum. Next base: position 71,665,121 of record NC_092768.1, on the reverse strand, counting down.
TGTTACTGTACAGTTTGAGGTATTTTGGGTAGTGATGGTTGCTGTCGAGTGGTAGGTATGTCAGGCCGTGAGGGTAACTGTACAGTGGGAGGTATAGCTGGCCGTGACGTTTACTGTAGAGTGGGAGGTATGTCAGGCTGAGATGGTAACTGTACAGTGGGATGAGTGGCGGACCGTGATGGATACTGTAGAGTGGTAGGTGTGTCGGGCCGAGATCGTTACTGTGGATTGGGAGGCGTGTTCGACCATGACGGTTACTGTACAGTGGGAGGTATTTGGGGCTGTGATGGTTACTGTAACAGTGGGAGTTGTGTCGGGCCGTGATGGTTACAGTACAGTGGGAGGTATGTCTGGCTGTGTTGGTTACTGTGCAATGGGAGGTATGTCGGGTCGTGATGGTTACTGTACAGGGGGAGGTATGTCGGGCCATGATGGTTACTGCACAGTGGGAGGTTTGTTGCACCATATGGTTACTGTACAGTGGGATGTACGTCGGCCCGTGATGGTTGCTGTACTGTGGGAGGTATGTCGGGTCGTGATGGTTACTGTACAGTGGGAGGTATGTCAGCTTGTGATGGTGACTGTATAGTGGGAGGTATGTCGGGCCGTGATTGTTACTGTACAGTTTGAGGTATTTTGGGTAGTGATGGTTGCTGTCGAGTGGTAGGTATGTCAGGCCGTGACGGTTACTGCACTGTGGGAGGTATGTCGGGTCGTGATGGTTAGTGTACAGTGTGATGTATGTCGGGATTTGATGGTTACTATACAATGGGAGGGTATGTCAGGCCGTGACGGTTACTATACACTGGGATGTATGTCTTGCCGTGTTGGTTACTGTGCAATGGGATGAATGTAGGGTCGTGATGGTTACTGTACAGTGGGATGTATGTCGGGGTGTGATGGTTACTGTACAGTGGGAGGTATGTCGGGCTGTGATGCTTACTGTACAGTGGGAGGTATGTCGGGGTGTGATGGTTACTTTACAGTGGGAGGTATGTCGGGCTGTGATGGTTACTGTACAGTGGGAGGTATGTCGGGCCGTGATGGTTACTTTACAGTGGGAGGTATGTCTGGCTGTGTTGGTTACTGTGCAATGGGAGGTATGTCGTGTCCTGATGGTAACTGTACAATGGGAGGTATGTCGGGCCATGATGGTTACTGCATATTTGGAGATACATGGGGCCGTGATGCTTACTGTACAGTGGGAGGTTTGTTGCGCCATGATGGTTACTGTACAGTGGGAGGTATGTCGGCCCGTGATGGTTACTGCACAGTGGGGGGTATGTCGGGCCTTGATGGTTACTGTACAGTGGGAGGTATGTCGGGCCGTGATGGTTACTGTACAGTGTGAGGTATGTCGAGGTGTGATGGTTACTGTACAGTGGGAGGTATGTCAGGCCGTGACGGTTACTGCACAGTGGGGGGTATGTCGGGTCGTGATGGTTACTGTACAGTGGGAGGTATGTCAGGCGGTGATGGTTACTGTACAATGGGAGGTATGTCGGTCTTTGATGGTTACTATACAGTGGGATGTATGTCTTGCCGTGTTGGTTACTGTGCGATGGGATGTAAGTAGGGTTGTGATTGTGATTGTACTTTGGGAGGAATGTCGGGCCATGACGGTTACTGTACAATGGGAGGTATGTCGTGGGGTGATCGTGACTGTACAGTGAGAGGTATGTCAGGCGGCGACGGTTACTGTACAGTGGGAGGTATGTCGGGCCGTGATGTTTACTGTACAGTGGGGGGTATGTCAGGTTGTGATGGTGACTGTACAGTGGGAGGTATGTCGAGCTGTGAAGTTTACTGTAAATTGGGAGGTATGTCGGGCCGTGATTTTTACTGTACAGTTTGAGGTATATTTGGCCGTGATGGCTACTATACTGTGGGATGTATTTTGGGTTCTGTCGGTTACTGTGCAGTGGGCGATATATCAGGCCGTGATGGTTACTGTACAGTGGGAGGTATGTTGGGGTGTGATGGTTACTGTACAGTGGGAGGTATGTCGGGCCATGATGGTTACTGTACAGTGGGAGGAATGTTGGGGTGTGACGGTTACTGTACAGTGGGAGGTATGTCGGGGTGTGATGGTTACTGTAGATTGTGAGGCGTGTTCGACGGTGATGGTTACTGTACAGTGGGAGGTATGTCGGGCCGTGATGCTTACTGTACGGTGGGATGTATGTCGGGCCATGATGGTTACTGTACTGTGGTGGGTATGTCAGGTTGTGATGGTGACTGTATAGTGGGAGGTATGTCGGGCCGTGATTGTTACTGTACAGTTTGAGGTATTTTGGGTGGTAATGGTTGCTGTCGAGTGGTAGGTATGTCCGGCCGTGATGGTAACTGTACAGTGGAAGATATATCTGTCCGTACGTTTACTGTAGAGTGGGAGGGATGTCAGGCTGAGATGGTAACTGTACAGTGGGATGACTGGCGGGCCGTGATGGATACTGTAGAGTGGTAGGTGTGTCGGGCCGAGATCGTTACTGTGGATTGGGAGGCGTGTTCGACCATGACGGTTACTGTACAGTGGGAGGTATTTGGGGCTATGATGGTTACTGTAACAGTGGGAGTTGTGCCACGCCGTGATGGTTATGTACAATGTGAGGTATGTCAGGCCGTGATGGTTACAGTACAATGGGAGGTATGTCAGTCCGTGATGATTACTGTACAGTGGGAAGTTTGTCGGACCGTGATGGTTACTGTACAATGTGAGGAACGTCGCGCCGTGATGGTTATTGTACAGCGGGAGGTATGTTGGGCCGTGATTGTTACTGTACAGTGGGAGGTATGTCGGGGTGTGATGGTTACTATACAATGGGAGGTATGTCGGGCCGTGATGGTTACTGTACTTTGGGAGGTATTCGGGCCGTAATGGTAACTGTACAGTGCGAGGTATGTTGGGACGTGATGGTTAATGTACAGTGGGAGGTATATCGGACTGTGATGGTTAGTGTACGGTGGGAGGTATGTCGGGGTGTGATGGTTACTGTTCAGTGGGAAGTATGTAGGACCGCGATGGTTAGTGTACAGTGGGAGGTATGTCGGGCCGTGACGGTTATTGTACATTGGGAGGTATGTCAGGCCGTGATTGTTACTGTACAGTGGGAGGTATGTCGGGCCGTGATGGTTAATGTACAGTGGGAGGTATGTCGAGCTGTGATGGTTGCTGTAAAATGGGAGGTATATCGGTCCGTGTTGGTTACTGTACAGTGGGAGGTATGTAGGACCGTGATGGTTACTGTACAGTGGGAGGTATGTCGAGCCGTGACGTTATTGTACAGTGGGAGGAATGTCGGGGTGTGATGGTTACTGTACAGTGGGTGGTCTGTCGAACCGTGATGGTTAGTGTACAGTGGGAGGTAGGTCGGGATGTGACGATAACTGCACAGTGGGATATATGTCAGGCCATGATGGTTACTGCACAGTGGGAGATGTGTCAGGCCGTGACGGTTGCTGTAGATGGAGAGGTACGTCGGGTCGTGATCGTTACTCTAAAATGGGAGGTATGTCATTCCATGATGGTTACTGTGAAATGGGAGTTATTTCGGGCCGTGTTGGTTACTGTACAGTGGGAGGTATGTCGGGGTGTGATGGTTACTGTTCAGTGGGAGGTATGTCGGGCCGTGTTGGTTACTGTACAGTGGGAGGTATGTCGGTCCGTGATGGTTACTGTTCAGTGGGAGGTATGTCGGGCCGTGTTGGTTACTGCACAGTGGGAGGTATGTCGGGGTGTGATGGTTACTGTACAGTGGGAGGTATGTCGGGCTGGGATGGATACTGTACAGTGGGAGGTATGTCGGGGTGTGATGGTTACTGTACAGTGGGAGGTATGTCGGGCCGTGATGGTTAGTGTAGAGTGGGAGGTAGGTCGGGATGTGACGATAACTGCACAGTGGGATATATGTCAGGCCATGATGGTTACTGCGCAGTGGGAGATGTGTCGGGCCGTGACGGTTGCTGTATAGTGAGAGGTACGTCGGGTCGTGATCGTTACTCTAAAATGGGAGGTATGTCGGTCCATGATGGTTACTGTGAAATGGGAGTTATGTCGGGCCGTGTTGGTTACTGTACAGTGGGAGGTATGTCGGGGTGTGATGGTTACTGTTCAGTGGGAGGTATGTCGGGCCATGTTGGTTACTGTACAGTGGGAGGTATGTCGGTCCGTGATGGTTACTGTTCAGTGGGAGGTATGTCGGGCCGTGTTGGTTACTGCACAGTGGCAGGTATGTCGGGCTGTGATGGTTACTGCACAGTGGGAGGTATGTCGGGCTGTGATGGTTACTGTTCAGTGGGAGGTATGTCGGGCCGTGTTGGTTACTGTACAGTGGGAGGTAAGTCGGGGTGTGATGGTTACTGTACAGTGGGAGGTATGTCGGGCCGTGTTGGTTACTGTACAGTGGGAGGTATGTCCGGCCGTGATGGTTACTGTACAGTGGGAGGTATGTCGGGGTGTGATGGTTACTGTTCAGTGAGAGGTATGTCGGGCCTTGATGGTTACTGCACAGTGGGAGGTATGTCGGGGTGTGATGGTTACTGTACAGTGGGAGGTATGTCGGGCCTTGATGGTTACTGTACAGTGGGAGGTATGTCGGGGTGTGATGGTTACTGTACAGTGGGAGGTATGTCGGGTCGTGATGGTTACTGCACAGTGGGAGGTATGTCGGATCCTGCTGGTTACTGTACAGTGGGAGGTATGTTGGGCCGTGATGGTTACTATACAGTGGGAGGTATGTCGGGTCGTGATGTTTACTGTACAATGGGTCGTCTGTCGGGCCATGATGGTTACTGTACGATGGGAAGTATGTCGGGCCGTGATGCTTACTGTACAATGGGAGATATGTCGGGCCGTGATGGTTACTGTACACAGGGAGGTATGTTAGACCGTCCAGTTACTGTGCAGTGGGAGGTATGTCGACCGTGATGGTTACCATACAGGGGCAGTTATGTCGGGCCCTTATGGTTACTGTACCGTGGGAAGAATGTCGGGCCGTGATGGTTACTGTTCAGTGGGAGATATGTGGTGCCGTGACAGTTATTGTTCATTGGGAGGTATGTCGGGCCGTGATGGCTCCTGGACACTGGGTGCTATGTCGGGCTGTGATGGTTAGTGTACAGTGGGAGGTGTGTCGGGCCGTGGTTGTTCCTCTATGGTGGGATGTATAGGGCCGTGGCGTTTACTGTACAGCGGGAAGTATGTCGGACCGTGATGGATCCTGGACTTTGTGAGGTCTGTCGGGCCGTTTTGGTTACTGTGTAGTGGGATGTATGTCGGGCCATGATGGTTACTGTACAGTGGGAGGTATGTCAGGCCGTGATGGTTACTGTACAGTGGGAGGTATGTCAGGCCATGACGTTTATTGTACATTGGGAGGTATGTCGGGCCATGATTGTTACTGTACCGTGGGAGGTATGTCAGGCCGTGATGGTTAATGTACAATAGGAGGTATGTCGTGCCGTGACGGTTATTGTACATTGGGAGGTATGTCGGGGCATGATTGTTACTGTACAGTGGGAGGTATGTCGGGGTGTGATGGTTACTGTACAATGGGAGTTATGTTGGGGTGTGATGGTTACTGTGCCGTGAAGATTACCGTACAATGGGATGGATGTTGGGCCGTGATGGGTACTGTACGGTGGGAGGCATGTCGACCTTGATGGTTACCGAAAAGAGGGAGTTACGTCGGGCCCTTATGGTTACTGTACAGTGGGAAGTATGTCGGGCCGTGATGGTTACTGTTCAGTGGGAGGTTTTCGGGCCGTGATGGTTACTGTACAGTGGGAGGTATGTCGGGCCGTGATGGTTACTGTACAGTGGGAGGTATGTCGGGCCGTGATGGTTACTGTACAATGGGAGATATTTCGGGCCGTGATGGTTACTGCACAGTGGGAGGTATGTCGGGGTGTGATGGTAACTGTACAGTGGGAGGTATGTCGGGCCGTGATGGTTACTGTACTTTGGGAGGTTTTCGGGCCGTGGTGGTTACTGTACAGTGGGAGGTATGTCGGGGTGTGATGGTTACTGTACAGTGGGAGGTATGTCGGGGTGTGATGGTTACTGTACAGTGGGAGGTATGTTGGGCCGTGATTGTTACTGTACAGTGGGAGGTATGTCGGGGTGTGATGGTTACTATACAATGGGAGGTATGTCGGGCCGTGATGGTTACTGTACTTTGGGAGGTTTTCGGGCCGTAATGGTTACTGTACAGTGCGAGGTATGTCGGGACGTGATGGTTAATGTACAGTGGGAGGTATATCGGACTGTGATGGTTAGTGTACGGTGGGAGGTATGTCGGGGTGTGATGGTTACTGTTCAGTGGGAAGTATGTAGGACCGCGATGGTTAGTGTACAGTGGGAGGTATGTCGGGCCGTGACGGTTATTGTACATTGGGAGGTATGTCAGGCCGTGATTGTTACTGTACAGTGGGAGGTATGTCGAGCTGTGATGGTTGCTGTAAAATGGGAGGTATGTCGGTCCGTGTTGGTTACTGTACAGTGGGAGGTATGTAGGACCGTGATGGTTACTGTACAGTGGGAGGTATGTCGAGCCGTGACGTTATTGTACAGTGGGAGGAATGTCGGGGTGTGATGGTTACTGTACAGTGGGTGGTCTGTCGAACCATGATGGTTAGTGTACAGTGGGAGGTAGGTCGGGATGTGACGATAACTGCACAGTGGGATATATGTCAGGCCATGATGGTTACTGCACAGTGGGAGATGTGTCAGGCCGTGACGGTTGCTGTAGATGGAGAGGTACGTCGGGTCGTGATCGTTACTCTAAAATGGGAGGTATGTCATTCCATGATGGTTACTGTGAAATGGGAGTTATTTCGGGCCGTGTTGGTTACTGTACAGTGGGAGGTATGTCGGGGTGTGATGGTTACTGTTCAGTGGGAGGTATGTCGGGCCGTGTTGGTTACTGTACAGTGGGAGGTATGTCGGTCCGTGATGGTTACTGTTCAGTGGGAGGTATGTCGGGCCGTGTTGGTTACTGCACAGTGGGAGGTATGTCGGGGTGTGATGGTTACTGTACAGTGGGAGGTATGTCGGGCTGGGATGGATACTGTACAGTGGGAGGTATGTCGGGGTGTGATGGTTACTGTACAGTGGGAGGTATGTCGGGCCGTGATGGTTAGTGTAGAGTGGGAGGTAGGTCGGGATGTGACGATAACTGCACAGTGGGATATATGTCAGGCCATGATGGTTACTGCGCAGTGGGAGATGTGTCGGGCCGTGACGGTTGCTGTATAGTGAGAGGTACGTCGGGTCGTGATCGTTACTCTAAAATGGGAGGTATGTCGGTCCATGATGGTTACTGTGAAATGGGAGTTATGTCGGGCCGTGTTGGTTACTGTACAGTGGGAGGTATGTCGGGGTGTGATGGTTACTGTTCAGTGGGAGGTATGTCGGGCCATGTTGGTTACTGTACAGTGGGAGGTATGTCGGTCCGTGATGGTTACTGTTCAGTGGGAGGTATGTCGGGCCGTGTTGGTTACTGCACAGTGGCAGGTATGTCGGGCTGTGATGGTTACTGCACAGTGGGAGGTATGTCGGGCTGTGATGGTTACTGTTCAGTGGGAGGTATGTCGGGCCGTGTTGGTTACTGTACAGTGGGAGGTAAGTCGGGGTGTGATGGTTACTGTACAGTGGGAGGTATGTCGGGCCGTGTTGGTTACTGTACAGTGGGAGGTATGTCCGGCCGTGATGGTTACTGTACAGTGGGAGGTATGTCGGGCCGTGTTGGTTACTGTACAGTGGGAGGTATGTCCGGCCGTGATGGTTACTGCACAGTGGGAGGTATGTCGGGGTGTGATGGTTACTGTACAGTGGGAGGTATGTCGGGCCTTGATGGTTACTGTACAGTGGGAGATATGTCGGGGTGTGATGGTTACTGTACAGTGGGAGGTATGTCGGGGTGTGATGGTTACTGCACAGTGGGAGGTATGTCGGATCGTGCTGGTTACTACACAATGGGAGGTATGTCGGGTCGTGATGGTTACTGCACAGTGGGAGGTATGTCGGATCCTGCTGGTTACTGTACAGTGGGAGGTATGTTGGGCCGTGATGGTTACTATACAGTGGGAGGTATGTCGGGTCGTGATGTTTACTGTACAATGGGTCGTCTGTCGGGCCATGATGGTTACTGTACGATGGGAAGTATGTCGGGCCGTGATGCTTACTGTACAATGGGAGATATGTCGGGCCGTGATGGTTACTGTACACAGGGAGGTATGTTAGACCGTCCGGTTACTGTGCAGTGGGAGGTATGTCGACCGTGATGGTTACCATACAGGGGCAGTTATGTCGGGCCCTTATGGTTACTGTACCGTGGGAAGAATGTCGGGCCGTGATGGTTACTGTTCAGTGGGAGATATGTGGTGCCGTGACAGTTATTGTTCATTGGGAGGTATGTCGGGCCGTGATGGCTCCTGGACACTGGGTGCTATGTCGGGCTGTGATGGTTAGTGTACAGTGGGAGGTGTGTCGGGCCGTGGTTGTTCCTCTATGGTGGGATGTATAGGGCCGTGGCGTTTACTGTACAGCGGGAAGTATGTCGGACCGTGATGGATCCTGGACTTTGTGAGGTCTGTCGGGCCGTTTTGGTTACTGTGTAGTGGGATGTATGTCGGGCCATGATGGTTACTGTACAGTGGGAGGTATGTCAGGCCGTGATGGTTACTGTACAGTGGGAGGTATGTCAGGCCATGACGTTTATTGTACATTGGGAGGTATGTCGGGCCATGATTGTTACTGTACCGTGGGAGGTATGTCAGGCCGTGATGGTTAATGTACAATAGGAGGTATGTCGTGCCGTGACGGTTATTGTACATTGGGAGGTATGTCGGGGCATGATTGTTACTGTACAGTGGGAGGTATGTCGGGGTGTGATGGTTACTGTACAATGGGAGTTATGTTGGGGTGTGATGGTTACTGTGCCGTGAAGATTACCGTACAATGGGATGGATGTTGGGCCGTGATGGGTACTGTACGGTGGGAGGCATGTCGACCTTGATGGTTACCGAAAAGAGGGAGTTACGTCGGGCCCTTATGGTTACTGTACAGTGGGAAGTATGTCGGGCCGTGATGGTTACTGTTCAGTGGGAGGTTTTCGGGCCGTGATGGTTACTGTACAGTGGGAGGTATGTCGGGCCGTGATGGTTACTGTACAGTGGGAGGTATGTCGGGCCGTGATGGTTACTGTACAATGGGAGATATTTCGGGCCGTGATGGTTACTGCACAGTGGGAGGTATGTCGGGGTGTGATGGTAACTGTACAGTGGGAGGTATGTCGGGCCGTGATGGTTACTGTACTTTGGGAGGTTTTCGGGCCGTGGTGGTTACTGTACAGTGGGAGGTATGTCGGGGTGTGATGGTTACTGTACAGTGGGAGGTATGTCGGGGTGTGATGGTTACTGTACAGTGGGAGGTCTGTCGGACCATGATGGTTACTGTACTTTGGGAGGTATTCGGGCCGTGGTGGTTACTGTACAGTGGGAGGTATGTCGGTTCATGATGGTTACTATACAATGGGAGGTATGTCGGACCGTGATGGTTACTGTACAGTGGGAGGTATGTCGGCCCGTGATGGTTACTGTACAATGGGAGGTATGTCGGGCCGTGATGGTTACTGTACGGTGGGAGGTATGTCGGGGTGTGATGGTTACTGTACAATGGGAGGTATGTCGGGCCGTGATGGTTACTGTACGGTGGGAGGTATGTCGGGGTGTGATGGTTACTGTACAATGGGAGGTATGTCGGGCTGTGATGGTTACTGTACAGTGGGAGGTATGTCGGGCTGTGATGGTTACTGTACAGTGGGAGGTATGTCGGGCCGTGATGGTTACTGTACAGTGGGAGATATGTCGGGGTGTGATGGTTACTGTACGGTGGGAGGTATGTCGGGGTGTGATGGTTACTGTTCAGTGGGAAGTATGTTGGACCGCGATGGTTAGTGTACAGTGGGAGGTATGTCGGGCCGTGACGGTTATTGTACATTGGGAGGTATGTCAGTCCGTGATTGTTACTGTACAGTGGGAGGTATGTCGGGCCGTGATGGTTAATGGTCAGTGGGAGGTATGTCAGACTGTGATGTTTACTGTACAGTGGGAGATATGTCGGGCTGTGATGGTTACTGTACGATGGGTGGTATGTCGAGCTGTGATGGTTGCTGTAAAATGGGAGGTATGTCGGTCCGTGTTGGTTACTGTACAGTGGGAGGAATGTCGGGATGTGATGGTTACTGTACAGTGGGTGGTCTGTCGAACCGTGATGGTTAGTGTACAGTGGGAGGTAGGTCGGGATGTGACGATAACTGCACAGTGGGATATATGTCAGGCCATGATGGTTACTGCACAGTGGGAGATGTGTCAGGCCGTGACGGTTGCTGTAGATGGAGAGGTACGTCGGGTCGTGATCGTTACTCTAAAATGGGAGGTATGTCGGTCCATGATGGTTACTGTGAAATGGGAGTTATGTCGTGCCGTGTTGGTTACTGTACAGTGGGAGGTATGTCGGGGTGTGATGGTTACTGTACAGTGGGAGGTATGTCGGGGTGTGATGGTTACTGTACAGTGGATGAATGTGGAGCCGTGATCATTACTGTACAGGGATAGGTGTGTCGGGCCGAGATGGTTACTGTAGATTGTGAGGCGTGTTCGACGGTGATGGTTACTGTACAGTGGGAGGTATGTCGGGCCGTGATGGTTACTGTACGGTGGGATGTATGTCTGGCCATGATGGTTACTGTACAGTGGTGGGTATGTCAGGTTGTGATGGTGACTGTATAGTGGGAGGTATGTCGGGCCGTGATTGTTACTGTACAGTTTGAGGTATTTTGGGTGGTAATGGTTGCTGTCGAGTGGTAGGTATGTCCGGCCGTGATGGTAACTGTACAATGGAAGATATATCTGGCCTAACGTTTACTGTAGAGTGGGAGGGATGTCAGGATGAGATGGTAACTGTACAGTGGGATGACTGGCGGGCCGTGATGGATACTGTAGAGTGGTAGGTGTGTCGGGCCGAGATCGTTACTGTGGATTGGGAGGCGTGTTCGACCATGACGGTTACTGTACAGTGGGAGGTATTTGGGGCTATGATGGTTACTGTAACAGTGGGAGTTGTGTCACGCCGTGATGGTTATGTACAATGTGAGGTATGTCAGGCCGTGATGGTTACAGTACAATGGGAGGTATGTCAGTCCGTGATGATTACTGTACAGTGGGAAGTTTGTCGGACCGTGATGGTTACTGTACAATGTGAGGAACGTCGCGCCGTGATGGTTACTGTACAGCGGGAGGTATGTTGGGCCGTGATTGTTACTGTACAGTGGGAGGTATGTCGGGGTGTGATGGTTACTATACAATGGGAGGTATGTCGGGCCGTGATGGTTACTGTACTTTGGGAGGTTTTCGGGCCGTGATGGTTACTGTACAGTGCGAGGTATGTCGGGCCGTGATGGTTAATGTACAGTGGGAGGTATATCGGACTGTGATGGTTAGTGTACGGTGGGAGGTATGTCGGGGTGTGATGGTTACTGTTCAGTGGGAAGTATGTTGGACCGCGATGGTTAGTGTACAGTGGGAGGTATGTCGGGCCGTGACGGTTATTGTACATTGGGAGGTATGTCAGGCCGTGATTGTTACTGTACAGTGGGAGGTATGTCGGGCCGTGATGGTTAATGTACAGTGGGAGGTATGTCGAGCTGTGATGGTTGCTGTAAAATGGGAGGTATGTCGGTCCGTGTTGGTTACTGTACAGTGGGAGGTATGTAGGACCGTGATGGTTACTGTACAGTGGGAGGTAAGTCGGGCCGTGATGGTTAGTGTACAGTGGGAGGTAGGTCGGGATGTGACGATAACTGCACAGTGGGATATATGTCAGGCCATGATGGTTACTGCGCAGTGGTGGGTATGTCAGGTTGTGATGGTGACTGTATAGTGGGAGGTATGTCGGGCCGTGATTGTTACTGTACAGTTTGAGGTATTTTGGGTGGTAATGGTTGCTGTCGAGTGGTAGGTATGTCCGGCCGTGATGGTAACTGTACAATGGAAGATATATCTGGCCTAACGTTTACTGTAGAGTGGGAGGGATGTCAGGATGAGATGGTAACTGTACAGTGGGATGACTGGCGGGCCGTGATGGATACTGTAGAGTGGTAGGTGTGTCGGGCCGAGATCGTTACTGTGGATTGGGAGGCGTGTTCGACCATGACGGTTACTGTACAGTGGGAGGTATTTGGGGCTATGATGGTTACTGTAACAGTGGGAGTTGTGTCACGCCGTGATGGTTATGTACAATGTGAGGTATGTCAGGCCGTGATGCTTACAGTACAATGGGAGGTATGTCAGTCCGTGATGATTACTGTACAGTGGGAAGTTTGTCGGACCGTGATGGTTACTGTACAATGTGAGGAACGTCGCGCCGTGATGGTTACTGTACAGCGGGAGGTATGTTGGGCCGTGATTGTTACTGTACAGTGGGAGGTATGTCGGGGTGTGATGGTTACTATACAATGGGAGGTATGTCGGGCCGTGATGGTTACTGTACTTTGGGAGGTTTTCGGGCCGTGATGGTTACTGTACAGTGCGAGGTATGTCGGGCCGTGATGGTTAATGTACAGTGGGAGGTATATCGGACTGTGATGGTTAGTGTACGGTGGGAGGTATGTCGGGGTGTGATGGTTACTGTTCAGTGGGAAGTATGTTGGACCGCGATGGTTAGTGTACAGTGGGAGGTATGTCGGGCCGTGACGGTTATTGTACATTGGGAGGTATGTCAGGCCGTGATTGTTACTGTACAGTGGGAGGTATGTCGGGCCGTGATGGTTAATGTACAGTGGGAGGTATGTCGAGCTGTGATGGTTGCTGTAAAATGGGAGGTATGTCGGTCCGTGTTGGTTACTGTACAGTGGGAGGTATGTAGGACCGTGATGGTTACTGTACAGTGGGAGGTAAGTCGGGCCGTGATGGTTAGTGTACAGTGGGAGGTAGGTCGGGATGTGACGATAACTGCACAGTGGGATATATGTCAGGCCATGATGGTTACTGCGCAGTGGGAGATGTGTCGGGCCGTGACGGTGGCTGTATAGTGAGAGGTACGTCGGGTCGTGATCGTTACTCTAAAATGGGAGGTATGTCGGTCCATGATGGTTACTGTGAAATGGGAGTTATGTCGGGCCGTGTTGGTTACTGTACAGTGGGAGGTATGTCGGGCCGTGATGGTTACTGTACAGTGGGAGTTATGTCGGATCGTGATGGTTACTATACAGTGGGAGGTATGTCGGGGTGTGATGGTTACTGTATAATGGGAGGTATGTCGGATCGTGATGGTTACTGCACAGTGGGAGGTATGTCGGGCCGTGATGGTTACTGCACAGTGGGAGGTATGTCGTGCCGTGATGGTTACTGTACAGTGGGAGGTATGTCGAGCCGTGATGGATACTGTACAGTGGGAGATATGTCGGGGTGTGATTGTTACTGTACAGTGGGAGGTATGTCGGGGTGTGATGGTTACTGTTCAGTGGGAGGTATGTCGGGCCGTGATGGTTACTGTTCAGTGGGAGGTATGTTGGGCCGTGGTGATTACTATACAGTGGGAGGTATGTCGGGTCGTGATGTTTACTGTACAATGGGACTTCTGTCGGGCCGTGATGGTTACTGTACGATGGGAAGTATATCGGGCCGTGATGCTTACTGTACAATGGGAGGTATGTCGGGTCGTGGTGGTTACTGTGCAGTGGGAGATATGTCGGGCCGTGATGGTTACTGTACACAGGGAGGTATGTTAGACCGTCCGGTTACTGTGCAGTGGGAGGTATGTCGACCGTGATGGTTACCATACAGGGGCAGTTATTTCGGGCCCTTATGGTTACTGTACCGTGGGAAGAATGTCGGGCCGTGATGGTTACTGTTCAGTGGGAGGTATGTGGTGCCGTGACAGTTATTGTTCATTGGGAGGTATGTCGGGCCGTGATGGCTCCTGGACACTGGGTGCTATGTCGGGCTGTGATGGTTAGTGTACAGTGAGAGGTGTGTCGGGCCGTGGTGGTTCCTCTATGGTGGCATGTATAGGGCCGTGGCGTTTACTGTACAGCGGGAGGTATGTCGGACCGTGATGGATCCTGTACTTTGTGAGGTCTGTCGGGCCGTTTTGGTTACTGTACAGTGGGAGGTATGTCGGGGTGTGATGGTTACTCTACAGTGGGAGGTATGTCGACCGTGATGGTTACCGAAAAGGGGGAGTTATGTCGGGCCCTTATGGTTACTGTACAGTGGGAAGTATGTCGGGCCGTGATGGTTACTGTTCAGTGGGATGTATGTTGGACCGCGATGGTTCGCATACAGTGTGTCAGGCCGTGGTGTTTCCTGTACGGTGGGATGTATAGGGCCGTGGCGTTTACTGTACAGCGGGAGGTATGTCGGACCGTGATGGATCCTGTACTTTGTGAGGTCTGTCGGGCCGTGTTGATTCCTGTATAGTGGGATGCATGTCGGGCCGTGATGGTTACTGTACAGTGGGAGGTATGTCGGGCCGTGATGGTTTCTGTACAGTGGGAGGTATGTTGGGCCGTGATGGTTACTGTACAGTGGGAGGTATGTTGGGCCGTGATGGTTACTGTACAGTGGGAGGTATGTCGGGCCGTGATGGTTTCTGTACAGTGGGAGGTATGTTGGGCCGTGCTGGTTACTGTACAGTGGGAGGTATGTTGGGCCGTGATGGTTTCTGTACAGTGAGAGGTATGTTGGGCTGTGATGGTTACTGTACAGAGGGCGATGTTGTAGTTACTGTACTCTGGGAGGTATTTGGGGCCGTGAAAGTTACTATACTTTGGGGGGTATGTCGGGCCGTGATAGTTACTGTACAGTGGGAGGTGTGTCGGACCGTGATGTTTACTGTACTTTGGCAGTTAGGTCGGGCTGTGATATTCTCTGTACGGTGGGAGGTACGTCGTGCCGTGTTGGTTACTGTACAGTGAGAGGTGTGTCGGGCCATGAAAGTTACTGTACAGTGGGAGATATGTCCGGACATGATGGTTACTGTAGAGTGGGAGGTGCGTCGGTCCGTGATGGTTACTCTACAGTGGGAGGTATGTCGGACCGCGATGGTTACTGTACAGTGGGAGGAATGTCGGGGTGTGATGGTTACTGTACAGTGGGTGGTATGTCGGGCCGTGATGGTTACTGTACAGTGGGAGGTATATCGGTCCGTGATGGTTCCTGTACAGTGGGAGGTATGTCGGTCCGTGATGGTTACTGTACAGTGGGAGGTATATCGGTCCGTGATGGTTACTGTAGAGTGGGAGGTATGTCGGTCCGTGATGGTTTCTGTACAGTGGGAGGTATGTCGAGGTGTAATGGTTACTGTACAGTGGGAGGTATGTCGGGATGTGATGGTTACTGTACAGTGGGAGGTATGTCGGGTGTGATGGTTACTGTACGGTGGGAGGTATGTCGGGGTGTGATGGTTACTGTACAGTGGGAGGTATGTCGGGCCGTGATGGTTACTGTACAGTGGGAGGTATATCGGTCCGTGATGGTTTCTGTACAGTGGGAGGTATGTCGGTCCGTGATGGTTACTGTACAGTGGGAGGTATATCGGTCCGTGATGGTTACTGTACAGTGGGAGGTATGTCGGTCCGTGATGGTTTCTGTACAGTGGGAGGTATGTCGAGGTGTAATGGTTACTGTACAGTGGGAGGTATGTCGGGATGTGATGGTTACTGTACAGTGGGAGGTATGTCGGGTGTGATGGTTACTGTACGGTGGGAGGTATGTCGGGGTGTGATGGTTACTGTACAGTGGGAGGTATGTCGGGGTGTGATGGTTACTGTACAGTGGGAGGTATGTCGGGGTGTAATGGTTACTGTACAGTGGGAGGTATGTCGGGGTGTGATGGTTACTGTACAGTGCGAGGTTTGTCGGGCCGTGATGGTTACTGTTCAGTGGGAGGTATGTGGTGCCGTGACAGTTATTGTTCATTGGGAGGTATGTCGGGCCGTGATGGCTCCTGGACACTGGGTGCTATGTCGGGCTGTGATGGTTAGTGTACAGTGGGAGGTGTGTCGGGCCGTGGTGGTTCCTCTATGGTGGGATGTATAGGGCCGTGGCGTTTATTGTACATTGGGAGGTATGTCGGGCCATGATTGTTACTGTACCGTGGGAGGTATGTCAGGCTGTGATGGTTAATGTACAATAGGAGGTATGTCGTGCCGTGACGGTTATTGTACATTGGGAGGTATGTCGGGGCATGATTGTTACTGTACTGTGGTAGGTATGTCGGGGTGTGATGGTTACTGTACAATGGGAGTTATGTTGGGGTGTGATGGTTACTGTGCCGTGAAGATTACCGTACAATGGGATGGATGTTGGGCCGTGATGGTTACTGTACTGTGGGAGGCATGTCTACCGTGATGGTTACCGAAAAGAGGGAGTTACGTCGGGCCCTTATGGTTACTGTACACTGGGAAGTATGTCGGGCCGTGATGGTTACTGTTCAGTGGGAGGTTTTCGGGCCGTGATGGTTACTGTACAGTGGGAGGTATGTCGGATCATGATGGTTACTATACAATGGGAGGTATGTCGGGCCGTGTTGGTTACTGTACAGTGGGATGTATGTCGGGGTGTGATGGTTACTGTACAGTGGGAGGTATGTCGGGCCGTGATGATTACTGTCCAGTGGATGAATGTGGAGCCGTGATCATTACTGTACAGGGATAGGTGTGTCGGGCCGAGATGGTTACTGTAGATTGTGAGGCGTGTTCGACGGTGATGGTTACTGTACAGTGGGAGGTATGTCGGGCCGTGATGCTTACTGTACGGTGGGATGTATGTCGGGCCATGATGGTTACTGTACTATGGTGGGTTTGTCAGGTTGTGATGGTGACTGTATAGTGGGAGGTATGTCGGGCCGTGATTGTTACTGTACAGTTTGAGGTATTTTGGGTGGTAATGGTTGCTGTCGAGTGGTAGGTATGTCCGGCCGTGATGGTAACTGTACAGTGGAAGATATATCTGACCGTACGTTTACTGTAGAGTGGGAGGGATGTCAGGCTGAGATGGTAACTGTACAGTGGGATGACTGGCGGGCCGTGATGGATACTGTAGAGTGGTAGGTGTGTCGGGCCGAGATCGTTACTGTGGATTGGGAGGCGTGTTCGACCATGACGGTTACTGTACAGTGGGAGGTATTTGGGGCTATGATGGTTACTGTAACAGTGGGAGTTGTGTCGCGCCGTGATGGTTATGTACAATGTGAGGTATGTCAGGCCGTGATGGTTACAGTACAATGGGAGGTATGTCAGTCCGTGATGATTACTGTACAGTGGGAAGTTTGTCGGACCGTGATGGTTACTGTACAATGTGAGGAACGTCGCGCCGTGATGGTTACTGTACAGCGGGAGGTATGTTGGGCCGTGATTGTTACTGTACAGTGGGAGGTATGTCGGGGTGTGATGGTTACTATACAATGGGAGGTATGTCGGGCCGTGATGGTTACTGTACTTTGGGAGGTTTTCGGGCCGTGATGGTTACTGTACAGTGCGAGGTATGTCGGGCCGTGATGGTTAATGTACAGTGGGAGGTATATCGGACTGTGATGGTTAGTGTACGGTGGGAGGTATGTCGGGGTGTGATGGTTACTGTTCAGTGGGAAGTATGTTGGACCGTGATGGTTAGTGTACAGTGGGAGGTATGTCGGGCCGTGACGGTTATTGTACATTGGGAGGTATGTCAGGCCGTGATTGTTACTGTACAGTGGGAGGTATGTCGGGCCGTGATGGTTAATGTACAGGTGGAGGTATGTCGAGCTGTGATGGTTGCTGTAAAATGGGAGGTATGTCGGTCCGTGTTGGTTACTGTACAGTGCGAGGTATGTAGGACCGTGATGGTTACTGTACAGTGGGAGGTATGTCGAGCCGTGACGTTATTGTACAGTGGGAGGAATGTCGGGGTGTGATGGTTACTGTACAGTGGGTGGTCTGTCGAACCGTGATGGTTAGTGTACAGTGGGAGGTAGGTCGGGATGTGACGATGACTGCACAGTGGGATAAATGTCAGGCCATGATGGTTACTGCGCAGTGGGAGATGTGTCGGGGTGTGATGGTTACTGTACAGTGGGAGGTATGTCGGGGTGTGATGGTAACTGTACAGTGGGAGGCATGTCGGGCCGTGATGGTTACTGTGAAATGGGAGTTATGTCGGGCCGTGTTGGTTACTGTACAGTGGGAGGTATGTCGGGGTGTGATGGTTACTGTTCAGTGGGAGGTATGTCGGGCCGTGATGGTTACTGTACAGTGGGAGGTATGTCGGGCCGTGTTGGTTACTGTACAGTGGGAGGTATGTCGGGCCTTGATGGTTACTGCACAGTGGGAGGTATGTCGGGCCGTGTTGGTTACTGTACAGTGGGAGGTATGTCGGGCCGTGTTGGTTACTGTACAGTGGGAGGTATGTCGGGCCGTGTTGGTTACTGTACAGTGGGAGGTATGTCGGATCGTGATGGTTACTGTTCAGTGGGAGGTATGTCGGGGTGTGATGGTTACTGTACAGTGGGAGGTATGTCGGGGTGTGATGGTTACTGTACAGTGGGAGGTATGTCGGGCCTTGATGGTTACTGCACAGTGGGAGGTATGTCGGGCCTTGATGGTTACTGCACAGTGGGAGGTATGTCGGCGTGTGATGGTTACTGTTCAGTGCGAGGTATATCGGGCCGTGATGGTTACTGCACAGTGGGAGGTATGTCGGATCGTGCTGGTTACTAGAAAAATGGGAGGTATGTCGGGTCGTGATGGTTACTGCACAGAGTGAGGTATGTCGGATCGTGCTGGTTACTGTACAATGGGAGGTATGTTGGGCCGTGATGGTTACTATACAGTGGGAGGTATGTCGGGTCGTGATGTTTACTGTACAATGGGTCGTCTGTCGGGCCATGATGGTTACTGTACGATGGGAAGTATATCGGGCCGTGATGCTTACTGTACAATGGGAGATATGTCGGGCCGTGATGGTTACTGTACACAGGGAGGTATGTTAGACCGTCCGGTTACTGTGCAGTGGGAGGTATGTCGACCGTGATGGTTACCATACAGGGGCAGTTATTTCGGGCCCTTATGGTTACTGTACCGTGGGAAGAATGTCGGGCCGTGATGGTTACTGTTCAGTGGGAGGTATGTGGTGCCGTGACAGTTATTGTTCATTGGGAGGTATGTCGGGCCGTGATGGCTCCTGGACACTGGGTGCTATGTCGGGCTGTGATGGTTAGTGTACAGTGGGAGGTGTGTCGGGCCGTGGTGGTTCCTCTATGGTGGGATGTATAGGGCCGTGGCGTTTACTGTACAGCGGGAGGTATGTCGGACCGTGATGGATCCGGTACTTTGTGAGGTCTGTCGGGCCGTTTTGGTTACTGTGTAGTGGGATGTATGTCGGGCCATGATGGTTACTGTACAGTGGGAGGTATGTCAGGCCGTGATGGTTACTGTACAGTGGGAGGTATGTCAGGCCATGACGTTTATTGTACATTGGGAGGTATGTCGGACCATGATTGTTACTGTACCGTGGGAGGTATGTCAGGCCGTGATGGTTAATGTACAATAGGAGGTATGTCGTGCCGTGACGGTTATTGTACATTGGGAGGTATGTCGGGGCATGATTGTTACTGTACAGTGGGAGGAATGTCGGGGTGTGATGGTTACTGTACAATGGGAGTTATGTTGGGGTATGATGGTTACTGTGCCGTGAAGATTACCGTACAATGGGATGGATGTTGGGCCGTGATGGTTACTGTACGGTGGGAGGCATGTCGACCGTGATGGTTACCGAAAAGCGGGAGTTACGTCGGGCCCTTATGGTTACTGTACAGTGGGAAGTATGTCGGGCCGTGATGGTTACTGTTCAGTGGGAGGTTTTCGGGCCGTGATGGTTACTGTACAGTGGGAGGTATGTCGGGCCGTGATGGTTTCTGTACTTTGGGAGGTTTTCGGGCCGTGGTGGTTACTGTACAGTGGGAGGTATGTCGGACCATGATGGTTACTATACAATGGGAGGTATGTCGGGCCGTGATGGTTACTGTACAATGGGAGGTATGTCGGGCCGTGATGGTTACTGTACAATGGGAGGTATGTCGGACCATGATGGTTACTGTACAGTGGGAGGTATGTCGGGCCGTGATGGTTACTGTTCAATGGAAGGTATGTCGGGCCGTGATGGTTACTGTACGGTGGGAGGTATGTCGGGGTGTGATGGTTACTGTACAATGGGAGGTATGTCGGGCCGTGATGGTTACTGTACAGTGGGAGGTATGTCGGGCTGTGATGGTTACTGTACAGTGGGAGGTATGTCGGTCTGTGATGGTTACTGTACAGTGGGAGGTATGTCGGGCTGTGATGGTTACTGTACAGTGGGAGGTATGTCGGGCCGTGATGGTTACTGTACAGTGGGAGATATGTCGGAGTGTGATTGTTACTGTACGGTGGGAGGTATGTCGGGGTGTGATGGTTACTGTTCAGTGGGAAGTATGTTGGACCGCGATGGTTAGTGTACAGTGGGAGGTATGTCGGGCCGTGACGGTTATTGTACATTGGGAGGTATGTCAGGCCGTGATTGTTACTGTACAGTGGGAGGTATGTCGGGCCGTGATGGTTACTGTACAGTGGGAGGTATGTCGGACTGTGATGGTTACTGTACAGTGGGAGATATGTCGGGCTGTGATGGTTACTGTACGGTGGGAGGTATGTCGAGCTGTGATGGTTGCTGTAAAATGGGAGGTATGTCGGTCCGTGTTGTTTACTGTACAGTGCGAGGTATGTAGGACCGTGATGGTTACTGTACAGTGGGAGGTATGTCGAGCCGTGACGTTATTGTACAGTGGGAGGAATGTCGGGGTGTGATGGTTACTGTACAGTGGGTGGTCTGTCGAACCGTGATGGTTAGTGTACAGTGGGAGGTAGGTCGGGATGTGACGATAACTGCACAGTGGGATAAATGTCAGGCCATGATGGTTACTGCGCAGTGGGAGATGTGTCGGGGTGTGATGGTTACTGTACAGTGGGAGGTATATCGGGGTGTGATGGTAACTGTACAGTGGGAGGCATGTCGGGCCATGATGGTTACTGTACAGTAGGAGGTATGTCGGGGTGTGATGGTTACAGTACAGTGGGAGGTATGTCGGGGTGTGATGGTTACTGTTCAGTGGGAGGTATGTCGGGCCGTGATGGTTACTGTACAGTGGGAGGTATGTCGGGCCTTGATGGTTACTGTACAGTGGGAGGTATGTCGGGGTGTGATGGTTACTGTTCAGTGGGACGTATGTCGGGGTGTGATGGTTACTGTACAGTGGGAGGTCTGCCGGGCCGTGATGGTTACTGTATAATGGGAGGTATGTCGGATCGTGCTGGTTACTACACAATGGGAGGTATGTCGGGCCGTGATGGTTACTATACAGTGGGAGGTATGTCGGGGTGTGATGGTTACGGTTCAGTGGGAGGTATGTCGGGCCGTGATGGTTACTGTACAGTGGGAGGTATGTCGGGGTGTGATGGTTACTGTACAGTGGGAGGTATGTCGGGCCGTGATGGTTACTGTATAATGGGAGGTATGTCGGATCGTGCTGGTTACTACTCAATGGGAGGTATGTCGGGGTGTGATGGTTACTGTTCAGTTGGAGGTATGTCGGGCCGTGATGGTTACTGTATAATGGGAGGTATGTCGGATCGTGCTGGTTACTACACAATGGGAGGTATGTTGGGCCGTGATGGTTACTATACAGTGGGAGGTATGTCGGGTCGTGATGTTTACTGTACAATGGGTCGTCTGTCGGGCCATGATGGTTACTGTACGATGGGAAGTATATCGGGCCGTGATGCTTACTGTACAATGGGAGATATGTCGGGCCGTGATGGTTACTGTACACAGGGAGGTATGTTAGACCGTCCGGTTACTGTGCAGTGGGAGGTATGTCGACCGTGATGGTTACTATACAGGGGCAGTTATGTCGGGCCCTTATGGTTACTGTACCGTGGGAAGAATGTCGGGCCGTGATGGTTACTGTTCAGTGGGAGGTATGTGGTGCCGTGACAGTTATTGTTCATTGGGAGGTATGTCGGGCCGTGATGGCTCCTGGACACTGGGTGCTATGTCGGGCTGTGATGGTTAGTGTACAGTGGGGGGTGTGTCGGGCCGTGGTGGTTCCTCTATGGTGGGATGTATAGGGCCGTGGCGTTTACTGTACAGCGGGAAGTATGTCGGACCGTGATGGATCCTGTACTTTGTGAGGTCTGTCGGGCCGTTTTGGTTACTGTGTAGTGGGATGTATGTCGGGCCGTGATGGTTACTGTACAGTGGGAGGTATGTCAGGCCGTGACGTTTATTGTACATTGGGAGGTATGTCGGGCCATGATTGTTACTGTACCGTGGGAGGTATGTCAGGCCGTGATGGTTAATGAACAATAGGAGGTATGTCGTGCCGTGACGGTTATTGTACATTGGGAGGTTTGTCGGGGCATGATTGTTACTGTACTGTGGTAGGTATGTCGGGGTGTGATGGTTACTGTACAATGGGAGTTATGTTGGGGTGTGATGGTTACTGTGCCGTGAAGATTACCGTACAATGGGATGGATGTTGGGCCGTGATGGTTATTGTACGGTGGGAGGCATGTCGACCTTGATGGTTACCGAAAAGAGGGAGTTACGTCGGGCCCTTATGGTTACTGTACAGTGGGAAGTATGTCGGGCCGTGATGGTTACTGTTCTGTGGGAGGTATGTCGGGGTGTGATGGTTACTGTACAGTGGGAGGTATGTCGGGCCGTGATGGTTACTGTACTTTGGGAGGTTTTCGGGCCGTGATGGTTACTGTACAGTGGGAGGTATGTCGGATCATGATGGTTACTATACAATGGGAGGTATGTCGGGCCGTGATGGTTACTGTACAATGGGAGGTATGTCGGGCCGTGATGGTTACTGTACTTTGGGAGGTTTTCGGGCCGTGATGGTTACTGTACAGTGGGAGGTATGTTGGGCCGTGAAGGTTACTATACAATGGGAGGTATGTCGGGCCGTGATGGTTACTGTACTTTGGGAGGTTTTCGGGCCTTGATGGTTCCTGTACAGTGGGAGGTATGTCTGGTCTTGATGGTTACTGTACAGTGGGAGGTATGTCGGGCCGTGTTGGTTACTGTACAGTGGGAGGTATGTCGGGCCGTGATAGTTACTGCACAGTGGGAGGTATGTCGGGGTGTGATGGTTACTGTACAGTGGGAGGTATGTCGGGCCGTGATGGTTACTGAACAGTGGGAGCTATATCGGTGTGTGATGGTTACTGTTCAGTGGGAGGTATGTCGGGCCTTGATGGTTCCTGCACAGTGGGAGCTATATCGGGGTGTGATGGTTACTGTACAGTGGGAGGTATGTCGGGCCGTGATGGTTACTGTACAGTGGGAGGTATGTCGGGCCTTGATGGTTACTGTACAGTGGGAGGTATGTCGGGCCTTGATGGTTACTGCACAGTGGGAGGTATGTCGGGGTGTGATGGTTACTGTTCAGTGGGATGTATGTCGGGCCGTGATGGTTACTGTATAATGGGAGGTATGTCGGATCGTGCTGGTTACTACACAATGGGAGGTATGTTGGGCCGTGATGATTACTATACAGTGGGAGGTATGTCGTGTCGTGATGTTTACTGTACAATGGGACGTCTGTCGGGCCATGATGGTTACTGTACGATGGGAAGTATATCGGGCTGTGATGCTTACTGTACAATGGGAGGTATGTCGGGTCGTGGTGGTTACTGTACACTGGGAGGTATGTTAGACCGTCCGGTTACTGTGCAGTGGGAGGTATGTCGACCGTGATGGTTACCATACAGGGGCAGTTATGTCGGGCCCTTATGGTTACTGTACCGTGGGAAGAATGTCGGGCCGTGATGGTTACTGTTCAGTGGGAGGTATGTGGTGCTGTGACAGTTATTGTTCATTGGGAGGTATGTCGGGCCGTGATGGCTCCTGGACACTGGGTGCTATGTCGGGATGTGATGGTTAGTGTACAGTGGGAGGTGTGTCGGGCCGTGGTGGTTCCTCTATGGTGGGATGTATAGGGCCGTGGCGTTTACTGTACAGCGGGAGGTATGTCGGACCGTGATGGATCCTGTACTTTGTGAGGTCTGTCGGGCCGTTTTGGTTACTATACAGTGGGAGGTATGTCAGGCCGTGACGTTTATTGCACATTGGGAGGTATGTCCGTCCATGATTGTTATTGTACCGTAGGAGGTATGTCAGGCCGTGATGGTTAATGTACAATAGGAGGTATGTCGTGCCGTGACGGTTATTGTACATTGGGAGGTATGTCGGGCCATGATTGTTATTGTAAGTGGGAGGTATGTCGGGGTGTGATGGTTACTGTACAATGAGAGTTATGTTGGGGTGTGATGGTTACTGTGCCGTGAAGATTACCTTACAATGGGATGGATGTTGGGCCGTGTTGGGTACTGTACGGTGGGAGGCATGTCGACCGTGATGGTTACCGAAAAGAGGGAGTTACGTCGGGCCCTTATGGTTACTGTACAGTGGGAAGTATGTTGGACCGCGATGGTTAATGTACAGTGGGCGGTATGTCAGGCCGTGATGGTTACTGTACAGTGGGAGGTATGTGGTGCCGTGACAGTTATTGTTCATTGGGAGGTATGTCGGGCCGTGATGGCACCTGGACACTGGGTGCTATGTCGGGCTGTGATGGTTAGCGTACAGTGTGTCGGGCCATGGTGTTTCCTGTACGGTGGGATGTATAGGGCCGTGGCGTTTACTGTACAGCGGGAGGTATGTCGGACCGTGATGGATCCTGCCCTTTGTGAGGTCTGTCGGGCCGTGTTGATTCCTGTATAGTGGGATGCATGTCGGGCCGTGATGGTTACTGTACAGTGGGAGGTATTTCGGGGTGTGATGGTTACTGTACAGTGGGAGGTATGTCGGGGTGTGATAGTTACTGTACAGTGGGAGGTATGTCGGGGTGTGATGGTTACTGTACAGTGGGAGGTATGTCGGGGTGTGATGGTTACTGTACAGTGGGAGGTATGTCGGGCTGTGATGGTTACTGTACAGTGGGAGGTATGTCGGGCTGTGATGGTTACTGTACAGTGGGAGGTATGTCGGGCTGTGATGGTTACTGTACAGTGGGAGGTATGTCGGGGTGTGATGGTTACTGTACAGTGGGAGGTATGTTGGGCCGTGATGGTTACTGTACAGTGGGAGGTATGTCGGGCCGTGATGGTTACTGTACAGTGGGAGGGTTGTCGGGCCGTGATGGTTTCTGTACAGTGGGAGGTATTTTGGGCCATGATGGTTACTGTACAGTGGGAGGTATGTCGGGCCATGATGGTTACTGTACAGTGGGAGGTATGTCGGGGTGTGATGGTTACTGTATAGTGGGAGGTATGTTGGGCCGTGATGGTTACTGTATAGTGGGAGGAATGTCGGGCTGTGATGGTTACTGTACAGTGGGAGGTATGTCGGGGTGTGATGTTTACTGTGCAGTGGGAGGTATGTCGAGGTGTGATGGTTACTGTACAGTGGGAGGTATGTCGGGTTGTGATGGTTACTGTACAGTGGGAGGTATGTCGGGGTGTAATGGTTACTGTACAGTGGGAGGTATGTCGGGGTGTGATGGTTACTGTACAGTGCGAGGTATTTCGGTCCGTGATGGTTTCTGTACAGTGGGAGGTATGTCGGGGTGTAATGGTTACTGTACAGTGGGAGGTATGTCGGGGTGTAATGGTTACTGTACAGTGGGAGGTAAGTCGGGGTGTGATGGTTACTGTACTTTGGGAGGTATGTCGGAGTGTGATGGTTACTGTACAGTGGGAGGTATGTCAGGGTGTGATGGTTACTGTGCAGTGGGAGGTGTGTCAGGCCGTGGTGGTTACTGTACAGTGGGAGGTATGTCGGGCCATGATGGTTACTGTACAGTGGGAGGTATGTCGGGGTGTGATGGTTACTGTACAGTGGGAGGTCTGTCGGGGTGTAATGGTTACTGTACAGTGGGAAGTATGTCGGGGTGTGATGGTTACTGTACAGTGGGAGGTATGTCGGGGTGTGATGGTTACTGTACAGTGGGAGGTATGTCGGGGTGTGATGGTTACTGTACAGTGGGAGGTATGTCGGGGTGTGATGGTTACTGTACAGTGGGAGGTATGTCGGGGTGTAATGGTTACTGTACAGTGGGAGGTGTGTCGGGGTGTGATGGTTACTGTACAGTGGGAGGTATGTCGGGGTGTGATGGTTACTGTACAGTGGGAGGTCTGTCGGGGTGTAATGGTTACTGTACAGTGGGAGGTATGTCGGGGTGTGATGGTTACTGTACAGTGGGAGGTATGTCGGGGTGTGATGGTTACTGTACAGTGGGAGGTATGTCGGGGTGTGATGGTTACTGTACAGTGGGAGGTATGTCGGGGTGTGATGGTTACTGTACAGTGGGAGGTATGTCGGGCCGTGATGGTTACTGTGCAGTGGGAGGTCTTTCAGGCCGTGATGGTTACTGTACAGTGGGAGGTATGTCGGGCCGTGATGGTTACTGTACAGTGGGAGGTATGTCGTTCCAGGAAGTTGCAGACTGTATGAGTTGTACTGAATACAATGCTGCTGCCGCCGCCAAAGGGCCTCTGTGCCTCATGGATGCATCGTCATTAGTTGCTTAACCTGTTTAAAGTCTGTACCATTCCGTACGTATCATTGTGTGGAGGGTCTGCAAAATGTGAAGATAGCTTTTTGCTCCCTGTAAGGACTGTGTAGTGACCATTGTCACAGAAGTGAAATGAAGAGGTGTATCTGCAGCAGGCAGAAAGGTGACAATGTGGTCAATTACAGGTTTCCCTTTTATTGAATCCCGCAAAACCTGCGACAGAGCCGTCTAGCAGCCACAGGATCCAGCATCAATGCTGAGCACTTTGATTAGAATAGATTCTCTGCAGTGTGGGAACAGACCCTTCGGCCCAACCAGTCCAAACTAACCCTCTGAAGAGCAACCCACCACCATTGCCAATTCACCTGAGCTGCATATATTTGGACTGTGGGAGGAAACCCACACAGACAGGGGGAGAATGTGTAAACTCCACACAGGCAGTTGCCCAAGTCTGGAATCGAACCTGGATCCCTGGTGCTGTAAGGCAGCAGTGCTAACCACTGAGCCGCCATGCTGCCCTACATTGCAAGGACCTGCCTTCTTCTGCCTGGCTGTGCTCTTTCAGTGGGACAGAACCTCCCAGTGAGGATGGTGATGTTGCATGGGACATAGTTCTGTTCACAGAATCCTGCTTTATTGATTGTTGCTTGACTAGTCTGTGGGAAATTTGCAACAGGTCAATTTTACATTTTGTATAGTGAAGAGTTAATATCACTTTATTTCTTGCATATTTTAAAATAAACCAAACATCAACATTTTTTATTTGAAAACAATTAAAGTGAACAATAATTGAAATACCAGAGCGCAGACCTAAATATTGCACAATTCAGTGACTGTAGTAAACAGCCTATTCATGTTCAGATCAGTGAACACACCATCTTGCAGGCGGCAAAGCTGTTGGAAATGATTTTGAGGAAAAGCCTGAATTCAGACACAGTGTTACTGGCCCTCACCATGACCTCCAAAACACTGGCCATCTCCAAAATCTGTCCTGAGTGCTTCCAAACTGGAGCTGGGCAGTTACTCACACAATCCCTCACAATAGACTGGTTCGAGACATACCTGAACAACGGGGAGTGGTGTGTGGGGCAGACTGGTCAATGGACTAGCACATGGCGCTGGTCCAGACGCAGTTCAATATTTATAACAATGACCTGTAAACAGCCATGTCTTGCAAGTATATTTCTTCTGGTGTGTCCCTAAACTCTGTAACTCTGAACCTTGGACCCGAGCCTGAATGACGGTGTTATAAAGGTGATGGTCTCCCGCATAACATGGCAGCTTGCACTGGATTAAGTTTATGATTGATTCAATGTATGTTAGCCCCACAATGTTAATATCCAAACAGAATTGTGCAGCTCCATTGATGGCCAGCATCATCCCAGCCCAACTTCCTTGTGTGTGACTTGAGCTGAAAATCTCTGTGTAAATGTTTACAGCATTGTTCTAACCATTAACAGCAAAGTCTCTTTACTGAAGTTCCGACATTCTTTCATATTACCAACTTTTAGATTGTCCAATATGCACAAAATCTACCCATTTATTCTGTTCACTTTTAAAATAACAATATGATGAAAACAGTGCCCAACTCACAGTAAGGAACATTGAAATGATGAATATCATTCCCACACCCAAGACCACATTATTATTAAGTGCAAGAATTTTGAAAATATGCAATTATTTTTCTTTACATTAATGTTGTGAACTAATAGTCGACTCTCCTGCTCCTCAGATGCTGCCTGAACGGCTGTGCTTTTTGAGGAGCACATTTTTTTACTCTGATCTTCAGCATCTGCAGTGCTCACTTTCTCCCTGGTAATATTCAATCATAATCATTTTTGTAGTAACAATTCCACTGTATGTTTAAGCATGTTAGTCAGATATGAATACATTTTGAATTGCTTATGTCGATCTCAGAGCTCAGTGATGTTGGGTGTGAATGTCAATGTCTGTGTGATGCTCGGTATGTAGGCCATGCCTCTGAGAGACTGACAGATTAACTCTTTAGCTGATCACAACAAGCAAGTTATGGACTGAACCCAACCAGCCTGCGCTCACAAAACCCAAAGCACAGTGTCCAGCATTGGGCATGTTTGGACAATATTTTTCATTTTAATTTATTCAGAGAATAAAATTGGGCCAGTATTTATTGTCCATCCCTTGTTGCCCTTAAGAAGGTGGAGGTGAACTGCCACACTGACCCACTGGAGTCCATGTGTTGTAGTTAGACTTCCAATACCATTCGGGAGGGACCTTGAAACAGTGACACTGAAGGAACAGCAATATACTTCCCAATCATAATGGTGGATGGCTTGGAACTGAACGCGAACATGGTGGGGGTCCCATGTATCAGCTCCCCTTATCCTTCTTGATGGTTGGGCTTCAGAAATACGTTGTAAGGAGCCTTGGTAAATTTCTGCAGAGCACCGTGTAGATGGCAGGTGTTGCTACTACTGAGTATCAGTGGATGAAGGATGAAGCTGCACTCACCCAAGGAAATGGGGGATATTTCATAACACCCATATTCAACATGTGTCTTATCGATGGGGGACAGGCTTTCGGAGATCATGAAGTGAGTTATTTCTGCTGGATTCCTTGCCCCTGACATATTCTTGTGGCCAATTAATTTGCATACGTCAAAGTGTGGGCCTGGTAAAGCATAACAGGTCAGGCCACATCTGAGGTACAGGAGAGTCGATGTTTTAGCATAAGCCTTTTACAGGAATGGGTAATGAAATCATATGGTCAGTCCAGTTCTGGTTAACGGTAATCCCCAGGATATTGCTAGTTGGGTGTTCAGTGATGTTGGTGGCATTGAACGTTAGAGCATACGGTTCAATTTTCTATTGTTAGAGGAAATCATTGTCTGGTATATTTGTAATGGGAATGGTACTTTTCACTTTTAAGCACACACCTGTATATTTCCAGGTCCTTGTTGCATTTCGATAAGGACTGCTTCAGTATCTGAGTAAATCATGAATGGCATTGAACATTGGCAAACATCAATGGCAAACATCCCCACTTGTGCATTCACACTGTTGGGATGGTCATTTATGATCCGGCCTAGGGTAGAGATCACTCTTATAGCTCACTGATACTGTCCCTCTCTCTGATTTAGGAAATTTGCTTTTAGTTTCACCGGCTCCAGCGGTGTTTAACAACATAACTGAATGAGATAATATTACAGTATCTTCCCAAGGAGCTGAGTGAGGACTTGGTTAGCTCAATCAGTTGGACGGCTAGATATTAATGCCAACAGTGTGGGTTCAATTCCTGCAATGACAGGGGTGACTAAAGGACTGTCCTACTCAACCTCACCCTTACTTGAGGCATGATGACTGTCCAGTTAAACTACCACCAGTCGTCTCTGTCTAACGAGAGAGCAGCCCGATCATCCTGTAGGAGTATGGTGCCTTACCTTTCCATTTCTGATATACAGGCTGACCCAGAAACCCCACCCCTCGGGAACTGCTGCAGAGCTGTCCTGGAGCTGAGATGGCTGCTCTCCGCCAACCCCAACCAACGTCATTTGTGCCAGGTATAACTTCAGCCAGGGCAGACGAGACTTATTTGGTCTAGTTTTGCCGTTAATCCTGGACACTTGGTCAAATGCAGTTAAGATAATGTTAAAAATGCAGTCACTGTCGCCTCACCTGTAGAATTCAGAAATACGTTGTAAGGAGCCTTGGTAAATTTCTGCAGAGCACCGTGTAGATGGCAGGTGTTGCTACTACTGAGTATCAGTGGATGAAGGATGAAGCTGCACTCACCCAAGGAAATGGGGGATATTTCATAACACCCATATTCAACATGTGTCTTATCGATGGGGGACAGGCTTTCGGAGATCATGAAGTGAGTTATTTCTGCAGGATTCCTTGCCCCTGACATATTCTTGTGGCCAATTAATTTGCATACGTCAAAGTGTGGGCCTGGTAAAGCATAACAGGTCAGGCCACATCTGAGGTACAGGAGAGTCGATGTGTTTTCTTGTTGTACACCATTAAACCGAGGCTTCAATGTGCCCAAGGGATGAGTGGCCCTGGCAGAGACTAAACTGAGTTTCAGTGAGCAGGTTGGTGTTGAGGAAGTGCTACTTGATCCACTGTAGATTCCAATAACATTGCAACACTTTATTAGTGATATGGATTAGAGCAATGGGGCAGTCATTGATTGTCTGATGTTTTGTCTGTGTGTGTACAGGACCTGCCTGGATAGTGTCCCACATTGTCAGGTAGATCCCAGTGCAATATCCCTGCAGGAACAGCTTGAATGGAATGTTCTCAGGGCCCACAGCTTTTGCATTATCCCATGCCTCCAGCCACTTGGAGATAACAAACAAAAATGTATTGAATTAGCTGACGACTGCCATCTGGAGGAGACTAAAATAGATCATCCCATCGATACTTCCGTCTGAACATTGTTGTGAATGTTTCAGCCTTACCTTTTCTATTGTTGTGCTGGCCTCTTCCATCACTGGGGAAGATGATATTTGTGGATCCTCTTCTTCCAGTGAGTTGTTTGATTGACCACACAATTCACCCTGATTTCATGTGACAGGATTGCAGAGATTAGATCGGATTTGTTGGTTAGATCTGTCTGTCACTGGCTGTTTATGCTATTTGGTCAGTAAGTGGTCTTGATTGGTGAAGTCACCTCATTGTGAGGTGTAGCTGGTGCTGCTCTTGGCAGACCCTCCTGTATTCTCCATTGAACAAGGGTTTATTCCCTGGCCTGATGGGCAGGGTAAAGTGGAGCATATGCCAGGTAGTGACAGTGGAAATTGTTCTGGAATACAATTCTGCTGCTGTTGGTAATGACTCGAATCACCTCACATAGGCCAGTGCTGCATTCGAGACCTATTCGAAATCTGTCCCGTTTAGCATGGTGATAGTTAGTATCTCTAGTATCTCTCACATGTGCGTACATGTATGTGTGACCTTGTCTCCGGAATACTGTGTGTGGTAGTCACTGTTCCCAGTATGGGTCATCATCAATGTGTCTACAGCAGTAGGTTGGTGAAGATGAGGTCAAGTGTGTTTCTCTCTCTCCGTCGTTCCCGCCTGCCCCGGTGCAGACTCAGTCTCGAAGCTGTGTCCTTTTGGACACGACCATCTCGATCAGCAGTGCTGCTGCTGATCCCCTCTTGGTGGGGTTTGAAATGGCCCACCCAGTATACATTCTCCAGCTCTGTCACCCTCTCACTGCGTCCTCCGCATGTTGTT
Organism: Chiloscyllium punctatum; assembly: GCF_047496795.1. Lineage (NCBI taxonomy): Eukaryota > Metazoa > Chordata > Chondrichthyes > Orectolobiformes > Hemiscylliidae > Chiloscyllium > Chiloscyllium punctatum. The sequence goes on along the minus strand of NC_092768.1, from coordinate 71,633,240 downwards.
CAATGTGGAGGGACACTGATCCATCAGCTGAGGGAGGGGGGTCAGAAGGAGGTTTCTGTGTCAGTGTTTGATCTGACACCGTGAGGCTGAGGGAGGGGGGTCAGCAGGAGGTTTCTGTGTCAGTGTTTGATCTGACCCCGTGAGGGAGGGGGGGGGGGGTCAGCAGGAGGTTTCTGTGTCAGTGTTTGATCAGACATCGTGAGGCTGAGGGAGGGGGGTGCGGTCAGCAGGAGGTTTCTGTGTCAGTGTTTGATCTGACACCGTGAGGGAGGGGGGGGTCAGCAGGAGGTTTCTGTGTCAGTGTTTGATCTGACACCGTGAGGCTGAGGGAGGGGGGGGGGGGGGGTCAGCAGGAGGTTTCTGTGTCAGTGTTTGATCTGACACCGTGAGGGAGGGGGGGGGTCAGCAGGAGGTTTCTGTGTCAGTGTTTGATCTGATACCGTGAGGGAGGGGGGGGGGGGTCAGCAGGAGGTTTCTGTGTCAGTGTTTGATCTGACACCGTGAGGGTGAGGGAGGGGGGGGTCAGCAGGAGGTTTCTGTGTCAGTGTTTGATCTGACACCGTGAGGCTGAGGGAGGGGGGGGGTCAGCAGGAGGTTTCTGTGTCAGTGTTTGATCTGATACCGTGAGGGAGGGGGGGGGGGGTCAGCAGGAGGTTTCTGTGTCAGTGTTTGATCTGACACCGTGAGGGTGAGGGAGGGGGGTCAGCAGGAGGTTTCTGTGTCAGTGTTTGATCTGACACCGTGAGGCTGAGGGGGGGGGGGTCAGCAGGAGGTTTCTGTGTCAGTGTTTGATCTGATACCGTGAGGGAGGGGGGGGGGGGTCAGCAGGAGGTTTCTGTGTCAGTGTTTGATCTGACACCGTGAGGGTGAGGGAGGGGGGTCAGCAGGAGGTTTCTGTGTCAGTGTTTGATCTGACACCGTGAGGCTGAGGGAGGGGGGGGGGTCAGCAGGAGGTTTCTGTGTCAGTGTTTGATCAGACACCGTGAGGGAGGGGGGGGTGGTCAGCAGGAGGTTTCTGTGTCAGTGTTTGATCAGACACCGTGAGGGAGGGGGGGGGGTCAGCAGGAGGTTTCTGTGTCAGTGTTTGATCTGACACCGTGAGGCTGAGGGAGGGGGGGGGGGGTCAGCAGGAGGTTTCTGTGTCAGTGTTTGATCTGACACCGTGAGGCTGAGGGAGGGGGGGGTCAGCAGGACGTTTCTGTGTCAGTGTTTGATCTGACACCGTGAGGCTGAGGGAGGGGGGTCAGCAGGAGGTTTCTGTGTCAGTGTTTGATCTGACACCGTGAGGCTGAGGGAGGGGGGTCAGCAGGAGGTTTCTGTGTCAGTGTTTGATCTGACACCGTGAGGGGAGGGGGGGGTCAGCAGGAGGTTTCTGTGTCAGTGTTTGATCTGACACCGTGAGGCTGAGGGAGGGGGGGGGAGGGGGGGTCAGCAGGAGGTTTCTGTGTCAGTGTTTGATCTGACCACGTGAGGCTGAGGGAGGGGGGTCAGCAGGAGGTTTCTGTGTCAGTGTTTGATCTGACCCCGTGAGGCTGAGGGGGGGGGGGGGGGGTCAGCAGGAGGTTTCTGTGTCAGTGTTTGATCTGACACCGTGAGGGAGGGGGGGGGTCAGCAGGAGGTTTCTGTGTCAGTGTTTGATCTGACACCGTGAGGCTGAGGGAGGGGGGAGGGGTCAGCAGGAGGTTTCTGTGTCAGAGTTTGATCTGACACCGTGAGGGAGGGGGGGGGTCAGCAGGAGGTTTCTGTGTCAGTGTTTGATCTGACACCGTGAGGCTGAGGGAGGGGGGGGTCAGCAGGAGGTTTCTGTGTCAGAGTTTGATCTGACACCGTGAGGGGGGGGGGGTCAGCAGGAGGTTTCTGTGTCAGTGTTTGATCAGACACCGTGAGGGAGGGGGGGGGTCAGCAGGAGGTTTCTGTGTCAGTGTTTGATCTGACACCGTGAGGGGGGGGGGGGGTCAGCAGGAGGTTTCTGTGTCAGTGTTTGATCTGACACCGTGAGGGGGGGGGGGGTCAGCAGGAGGTTTCTGTGTCAGTGTTTGATCTGACCCCGTGAGGGAGGGGGGGGGGGGGTCAGCAGGAGGTTTCTGTGTCAGAGTTTGATCTGACACCGTGAGGGAGGGGGGGGGTCAGCAGGAGGTTTCTGTGTCAGTGTTTGATCTGACACCGTGAGGGAGGGGGGGGGGGTCAGCAGGAGGTTTCTGTGTCAGTGTTTGATCTGACCCCGTGAGGCTGAGGGAGGGGGGGGGGTCAGCAGGAGGTTTCTGTGTCAGTGTTTGATCTGACACCGTGAGGGAGGGAGGGGGGGGGGTCAGCAGGAGGTTTCTGTGTCAGTGTTTGATCTGACCCCGTGAGGGAGGGAGGGGGGGGGGTCAGCAGGATGTTTCTGTGTCAGTGTTTGATCTGACCCCGTGAGGGGGGGGGGGGGGTCAGGCAGGAGGTTTCTGTGTCAGTGTTTGATCTGACACCGTGAGGCTGAGGGAGGGGGGGGGTCAGCAGGAGGTTTCTGTGTCAGTGTTTGATCTGACCGTGAGGCTGAGGGAGGGGAGGGGGGGGGGTCAGCAGGAGGTTTCTGTGTCAGTGTTTGATCTGACACCGTGAGGCTGAGGGAGGGGGGTCAGCAGGAGGTTTCTGTGTCAGTGTTTGATCTGACACCGTGAAGGGGGGGGGGGGGGGGGGTCAGCAGGAGGTTTCTGTGTCAGTGTTTGATCTGACACCGTGAGGGGGGGGGGGGGGGGGTCAGCAGGAGGTTTCTGTGTCAGTGTTTGATCTGACCCCGTGAGGGGGGGGGGGGGGAGTCAGCAGGAGGTTTCTGTGTCAGTGTTTGATCTGACACCGTGAGGCTGAGGGAGGGGGGGGGTCAGCAGGAGGTTTCTGTGTCAGTGTTTGATCTGACACCGTGAGGCTGAGGGAGGGGGGGGGGGTCAGCAGGAGGTTTCTGTGTCAGTGTTTGATCTGACACCGTGAGGGGGGGGGGGGGGGTCAGCAGGAGGTTTCTGTGTCAGTGTTTGATCTGACACCGTGAGGCTGAGGGAGGGGGGGGTCAGCAGGAGGTTTCTGTGTCAGTGTTTGATCTGACCCCGTGAGGCTGAGGGAGGGGGGGGTCAGCAGGAGGTTTCTGTGTCAGTGTTTGATCTGACCGTGAGGCTGAGGGAGGGGAGGGTGGGGGGTCAGCAGGAGGTTTCTGTGTCAGTGTTTTGATCTGACACCGTGAGGCTGAGGGAGGGGGGGGGGGTCAGCAGGAGGTTTCTGTGTCAATGTTTGATCTGACCCCGTGAGGGGGGGGGGGTCAGCAGGAGGTTTCTGTGTCAGTGTTTGATCTGATACCGTGAGGGAGGGGGGGGGGGTCAGCAGGAGGTTTCTGTGTCAGTGTTTGATCTGACCCCGTGAGGGGGGGGGGGGTCAGCAGGAGGTTTCTGTGTCAGTGTTTGATCTGACACCGTGAGGGAGGGGGGGGGGTCAGCAGGAGGTTTCTGTGTCAGTGTTTGATCTGACACCGTGAGGGAGGGGGGGGTCAGCAGGAGGTTTCTGTGTCAGTGTTTGATCTGACCCCGTGGGGGGGGGGGGGGGTCAGCAGGAGGTTTCTGTGTCAATGTTTGATCTGACCCCGTGAGGGGGGGGGGGGGGGTCAGCAGGAGGTTTCTGTGTCAGTGTTTGATCTGATACCGTGAGGGAGGGGGGGGGGTCAGCAGGAGGTTTCTGTGTCAGTGTTTGATCTGACCCCGTGAGGGGGGGGGGGGTCAGCAGGAGGTTTCTGTGTCAGTGTTTGATCTGACACCGTGAGGCTGAGGGAGGGGGGGGGGGGTCAGCAGGAGGTTTCTGTGTCAGTGTTTGATCTGACCCGTGAGGCTGAGGGAGGGGGGAGGGGTCAGCAGGAGGTTTCTGTGTCAGTGTTTGATCTGACCCCGTGAGGGAGGGGGGGGGGTCAGCAGGAGGTTTCTGTGTCAGTGTTTGATCTGACCCCGTGAGGGAGGGGGGGGGTCAGCAGGAGGTTTCTGTGTCAGTGTTTGATCTAACTCCGTGAGGCTGAGGGAGGGGGGGGGGGGTCAGCAGGAGGTTTCTGTGTCAGTGTTTGATCTGACACCGTGAGGGGGGTGGGGGGGGGTCAGCAGGAGGTTTCTGTGTCAGTGTTTGATCTGATACCGTGAGGCTGAGGGAGGGGGGGGGGTCAGCAGGAGGTTTCTGTGTCAGTGTTTGATCTGACACCGTGAGGGGGGGGGGGGGGGGGTCAGCAGGAGGTTTCTGTGTCAGTGTTTGATCTGACACCGTGAGGCTGAGGGAGGGGGGGGTCAGCAGGAGGTTTTTGTGTCAGTGTTTGATCTGACACCGTGAGGCTGAGGGAGGGGGGGGGTCAGCAGGAGGTTTCTGTGTCAGTGTTTGATCAGACACCGTGAGGGGGGGGGGGGGGGTCAGCAGGAGGTTTCTGTGTCAGTGTTTGATCTGACCCCGTGAGGTGGGGGGGGGGGGTCAGCAGGAGGTTTCTGTGTCAGTGTTTGATCTGATACCGTGAGGGAGGGGGGGGGGGTCAGCAGGAGGTTTCTGTGTCAGTGTTTGATCTGACACCGTGAGGGTGAGGGAGGGGGGGGTCAGCAGGAGGTTTCTGTGTCAGTGTTTGATCTGACACCGTGAGGCTGAGGGAGGGGGGGGGTCAGCAGGAGGTTTTCTGTGTCAGTGTTTGATCTGATACCGTGAGGGAGGGGGGGGGGGTCAGCAGGAGGTTTCTGTGTCAGTGTTTGATCTGACACCGTGAGGGTGAGGAGGGGGGTCAGCAGGAGGTTTCTGTGTCAGTGTTTGATCTGACACCGTGAGGCTGAGGGGGGGGGGTCAGCAGGAGGTTTCTGTGTCAGTGTTTGATCTGATACCGTGAGGGAGGGGGGGGGGGTCAGCAGGAGGTTTCTGTGTCAGTGTTTGATCTGACACCGTGAGGGTGAGGGAGGGGGGTCAGCAGGAGGTTTCTGTGTCAGTGTTTGATCTGACACCGTGAGGCTGAGGGAGGGGGGGGGGGTCAGCAGGAGGTTTCTGTGTCAGTGTTTGATCAGACACCGTGAGGAGGGGGGGGGTCAGCAGGAGGTTTCTGTGTCAGTGTTTGATCAGACACCGTGAGGGAGGGGGGGGGGTCAGCAGGAGGTTTCTGTGTCAGTGTTTGATCTGACACCCGTGAGGCTGAGGGAGGGGGGGGGGTCAGCAGGAGGTTTCTGTGTCAGTGTTTGATCTGACACCGTGAGGCTGAGGGAGGGGGGGGTCAGCAGGACGTTTCTGTGTCAGTGTTTGATCTGACACCGTGAGGCTGAGGGAGGGGGGTCAGCAGGAGGTTTCTGTGTCAGTGTTTGATCTGACACCGTGAGGCTGAGGGAGGGGGGGTCAGCAGGAGGTTTCTGTGTCAGTGTTTGATCTGACACCGTGAGGGGAGGGGGGGGTCAGCAGGAGGTTTCTGTGTCAGTGTTTGATCTGACACCGTGAGGCTGAGGGAGGGGGGGGAGGGGGGGTCAGCAGGAGGTTTCTGTGTCAGTGTTTTGATCTGACCACGTGAGGCTGAGGGAGGGGGGTCAGCAGGAGGTTTCTGTGTCAGTGTTTGATCTGACCCCGTGAGCTGAGGGGGGGGGGGGGGGGGGTCAGCAGGAGGTTTCTGTGTCAGTGTTTGATCTGACACCGTGAGGGAGGGGGGGGTCAGCAGGAGGTTTCTGTGTCAGTGTTTGATCTGACACCGTGAGGCTGAGGGAGGGGGGAGGGGTCAGCAGGAGGTTTCTGTGTCAGAGTTTGATCTGACACCGTGAGGGAGGGGGGGGGTCAGCAGGAGGTTTCTGTGTCAGTGTTTGATCTGACACCGTGAGGCTGAGGGAGGGGGGGTCAGCAGGAGGTTTCTGTGTCAGAGTTTGATCTGACACCGTGAGGGGGGGGGGGGTCAGCAGGAGGTTTCTGTGTCAGTGTTTGATCAGACACCGTGAGGGAGGGGGGGGGTCAGCAGGAGGTTTCTGTGTCAGTGTTTGATTCTGACACCGTGAGGGGGGGGGGGGGGTCAGCAGGAGGTTTCTGTGTCAGTGTTTGATCTGACACCGTGAGGGGGGGGGGGTCAGCAGGAGGTTTCTGTGTCAGTGTTTGATCTGACCCCGTGAGGGAGGGGGGGGGGGGGTCAGCAGGAGGTTTCTGTGTCAGAGTTTGATCTGACACCGTGAGGGAGGGGGGGGGGTCAGCAGGAGGTTTCTGTGTCAGTGTTTGATCTGACACCGTGAGGGAGGGGGGGGGGTCAGCAGGAGGTTTCTGTGTCAGTGTTTTGATCTGACCCCGTGAGGCTGAGGGAGGGGGGGGGGTTCAGCAGGAGGTTTCTGTGTCAGTGTTTGATCTGACACCGTGAGGGAGGGAGGGGGGGGGGGGGTCAGCAGGAGGTTTCTGTGTCAGTGTTTGATCTGACCCCGTGAGGGAGGGAGGGGGGGGGTCAGCAGGATGTTTCTGTGTCAGTGTTTGATCTGACCCGTGAGGGGGGGGGGGGGGTCAGCAGGAGGTTTCTGTGTCAGTGTTTGATCTGACACCGTGAGGCTGAGGGAGGGGGGGGGGTCAGCAGGAGGTTTCTGTGTCAGTGTTTGATCTGACCGTGAGGGCTGAGGGAGGGGAGGGGGGGGGGTCAGCAGGAGGTTTCTGTGTCAGTGTTTGATCTGACACCGTGAGGCTGAGGGAGGGGGGTCAGCAGGAGGTTTCTGTGTCAGTGTTTGATCTGACACCGTGAAGGGGGGGGGGGGGGGGGTCAGCAGGAGGTTTCTGTGTCAGTGTTTGATCTGACACCGTGAGGGGGGGGGGGGGGGTCAGCAGGAGGTTTCTGTGTCAGTGTTTGATCTGACCCCGTGAGGGGGGGGGGGGGGGGAGTCAGCAGGAGGTTTCTGTGTCAGTGTTTGATCTGACACCGTGAGGCTGAGGGAGGGGGGGGGGTCAGCAGGAGGTTTCTGTGTCAGTGTTTGATCTGACACCGTGAGGCTGAGGGAGGGGGGGGGGGGGGTCAGCAGGAGGTTTCTGTGTCAGTGTTTGATCTGACACCGTGAGGGGGGGGGGGGGGGTCAGCAGGAGGTTTCTGTGTCAGTGTTTGATCTGACACCGTGAGGGCTGAGGGAGGGGGGGGTCAGCAGGAGGTTTCTGTGTCAGTGTTTGATCTGACCCCGTGAGGCTGAGGGAGGGGGGGGGTCAGCAGGAGGTTTCTGTGTCAGTGTTTGATCTGACCGTGAGGCTGAGGGAGGGGAGGGGGGGGGGGTCAGCAGGAGGTTTCTGTGTCAGTGTTTGATCTGACACCGTGAGGCTGAGGGAGGGGGGGGGGGTCAGCAGGAGGTTTCTGTGTCAATGTTTGATCTGACCCCGTGAGGGGGGGGGGGTCAGCAGGAGGTTTCTGTGTCAGTGTTTGATCTGATACCGTGAGGGAGGGGGGGGGGGGTCAGCAGGAGGTTTCTGTGTCAGTGTTTGATCTGACCCCGTGAGGGGGGGGGGGTCAGCAGGAGGTTTCTGTGTCAGTGTTTGATCTGACACCGTGAGGGAGGGGGGGGGGGTCAGCAGGAGGTTTCTGTGTCAGTGTTTGATCTGACACCGTGAGGGAGGGGGGGGTCAGCAGGAGGTTTCTGTGTCAGTGTTTGATCTGACCCCGTGGGGGGGGGGGGGGGGTCAGCAGGAGGTTTCTGTGTCAATGTTTGATCTGACCCCGTGAGGGGGGGGGGGGGTCAGCAGGAGGTTTCTGTGTCAGTGTTTGATCTGATACCGTGAGGGAGGGGGGTGGGTCAGCAGGAGGTTTCTGTGTCAGTGTTTGATCTGACCCCGTGAGGGGGGGGGTC